>NW_028270148.1:59617407-59771241 GCF_037043375.1 Chiloscyllium plagiosum
AGTATTTGAAAATATATTTTGTCGAGATTGAATGCCTGATATCTCTGACAGAATATTGATTGAAGTTGAATTTTTGGTATCTGTATAGGTTCCATCATGCCTGGGCCGGGTAGTCAGAGATGTAAATGTTGGTTTCAGTCAAGAGCGAGAGGTCTGGCTGATTGTTCTCAGAGTGGAGGTTCAAGTTGGATTTTTGGTCTGAACAATGTCCCAGACTGAAATCATTCTGGCTCAGTGTGTGTATTTGTTGCAGCTGGGAGTTCAGGTTTTTGTTCAGTATTTGAGGTTAGAAAAGTCCAGTGTCTTGGTCCAATGTTGTAGAATGTGGGGATTTTTGTTCAATCCTACACAATACTTAAAGCATAGGAGGCTAGTCAGCCTATCAGATCAGTGTGGAATTGATGCAAGAGCACCTCAGCTGGTTCTGTTTCTGCTTCTCTACTCCTTCTCTATGGACCTGCAGTTTATATTCTTCAGCTGTTTATGTAGTAGGTCCACGCAGGATGAAGAAAAGTTACAGGTAATGCTGCCGTGCCCCACATCCAGTACCCAAAATAGGCAAACCAACCAGGGATGCCAGAAACAAATTGCGACCACAGAAATGACCTTCTGTATCTCCACACTTGATCAGCAGCCAGCAATTTTCTGGTATGTTCCAGAGGCATGTGTTGTCGTGGAATGACATCACAAACTACAAGGTGAAGCAATAATAATAAGTGATGAACCTGGACTACCCGAAAAAAATCCAAAAAATGTTTCTGTTCACAACTGTAAAAGACAGGAGAAAGTGTTTGCCTGATATGTCAAAGTATATCAAGTAGTAAATAGGGAAATTTGGAACAACTCCACAGGTTGATGCATAGTAAAGTCAAGGATTGTTTACCCCAGAACAACATGCTTTGGACAAATGAAGTTTACGAACTGAAGGCCATTTTGAAAGGTCAACAGTCATTCTTTTACTAAACCCGCAGCAAAAAGGTTAAGATCTGCACCGAAGAATCATTTAGTGTTTTCCACCTTCCAGCAAAATACAAAGAAGTCATTCATGGCTGACAAAGTAATTACAGAAGCAATGAACGTGGCTGCTATCTCTTTATTCAACGAATTTAAGAACAAAGAACAAATAACAGCAATTCAGTGCATATCATTGAATGCTTCCACAGTAGAAAGAAACTAGCTTCTCTTTTGTGTTTAATTTTATTGGCAGCAGAGTGGCTTATCGTACCAGAGACCCAAGTTTGATTTCAGCCTGGGCTGAATATCTATATGGAGTGTGCACATTCTCCCAGTGTCTGCAGGAGTTTCCTCTGGATGGTCCAGTTTCCTCCCACAGTCCAAAGATGTGCAGGTTAGGTAGAGTCGCTATACTAAGTTGTCCTATCATGTGCAGAGATGTGGGTCATTTACAATGGGTTAGCCACAATAAGTGCAGAGTTATGGGGATAGAGTGTGGTTTGGGAATAGGTAGGATGCCCTTTTGGAGGGTTGGGTCAGAGTCAATGGGCCTAGTGGTCTCTTTCCATGCTGGAGGGATCCTATGATTCTAAAAGCTGAGTGGATACTTTTCATAAAGGCACCTTTCAGGAACTACAAGAGGACCTGCAGTATTATGAATGCTTATCACTGTAGTTCGATAAATCTATTGACATGACAGACAGAGTTCAGCTGATTGTTTTCTTGTGTATGATGTTTAAGGACATAATTTCTAAAAAGAGCACAGTGATGGTTCCTCACAATACATTTTCATTTGATTTCCCCTCTCATCAGTTACCGCAGTATAATACACTAGCAAGCATTATGGAGTAAATTTATGGACTTTTCTCATAATTTGATTTGAACAAAAGTCCTTTGGCTTAAATGCTTACTCAGCAAACTTGATGCTGCCTATGGTAAAAAAAACTCTCCACACTGATGTGAGGTGGTTATGTTGAGGGAAGATTCTGGAAGGATTTTGAGATCTGATGTCTGAAATTATCACTTTTAAAACCCCAAGGAATGACTTGAGCAGTGAGCGGTCAGATAATGAGTGGTTGCTTACAGACAGAATGGTAAAACTGCATGAGCTAAACTGTGAACCGCAGAGATAGAGCAGAGACTTGACACTTGATCAGTGCAGCAAATGCATTCAACTTGAACCTGGGTCTGTAGTCCTCCCAAATTAAAAATAATCACTGCAAAATTTCCTGAGTCTGGAGAAATGCCAGAAAAAAATTCAAGTCAAAATGATTCCTCTCAGAAAACTTCTGTGCAGAACTGAGGACATTATCAGAGAAATTCAACAGGTGATTTTAGAAATTGCATGTGATGGAACAAATCATCAAGTTTGTGGCATCCTTAAATACAGGTGAAGTGCCAGAGGACTGGAGGGTTGTTCATGTTGTCCCCTGCACAAGATGGGTAGTAGGGATATTCCATGTAACTACAGACCGGTGAGCCTGACGTTGGTGGTGGGAAAGTTGCTGGAGAAGGTACAGAGGGATAGGATCTATATATATATCTTTATATTTAGAAAAGAATGGGCTTATCGGTGATAGGCAACATGGTTTTGTGGGGGGAGATCATGCCTTACCAACTTAAAGAGTTCTTCGAGGAAGTGACCAAGTTGATAGATGAAGGAAGGGCTTTTGATGTCATATACATGGACTTTAGTAAGGCATTTGATAAGGTTCCCCATGGTAAACTAATAGAGAAAGTGAAGTCACATGGTGTGCAGGGTGTTCTAGCTAGGTGGATAAAGAACTGGATGAGCAGCAGGAGACAGTAGTAGTTGAAGGACGTTTCTCAAAATGGAGAAAGGTGACCAGTGGTATGCCACAGGGGTCAGTATTGGTGCCACTGTTGCTTGTAATATACATAAATGATCTGGAAGAGGGCACTGTTGGTATAATCAGCAAGTTTGCAGATGACATGAAGATTGGTGGAGTAGCAGAAAGCATAAGGGACTGTCAGAGAATACAGGAGGATATTGATAGACTGGAAAGTTGGGCGGAAAAGTGGCAGATGGAGTTCAACCCAGACAAATGTGAGGTGATGCATTTAGGCAAGACTAATTCTGGAGCGAATTATACAATGAACGGAAGAGCCTTGGGAAAAGTTTATGGGTGGAGAGATCTGGGAGTGCAGGTCCATTGTACCCTGAAGGTTGCTGCACAGGTGGATAGAGTGGTCAAGAAGGCATATGGTATGCTTGCTTTCATTGGACAGGGTGTTGAGTGCAAGAGCTGGCAAGTCATGTTAACATTGTACAAGACATTGGTTCGGCCACATTTAGAATACTGTGTACAGTTCTGGGCACCACATTAGCAAAAAGGATGTGGATGTTTGGAGAGGGTGCAGAGAAGGTTTACAAGGATGTTGTCTGGTATGGAAGGTGCTAGCTATGATGAGAAGTTGAGTAGGTTTATTTTCGTTAGAAAAAGGAGAGATTGAGGAGGGACCTGGTTGAGATTTATAAAGACAGGATGGATAGAGACAAGCTTTTTCCCAGGGTGAAGGATTCAGTAACGAGGGGTCACATTTTCAAGGTGAGAGGTGGAAAGTTTAAGGGGGATACGAAGCAAGTATTTCACACAGAGGGTGGTGGGCATTTGGAACGCGTTGCCAGCAGAGGTGGTAGAGGCAGGCACGGTAGATTCATTTAAGATGCATCTGGATAAATGCATTAGTAGGTGGGGAATAGAGGGATGCAGATGCTTAGGAATTAACCGACGGGTTTAGACAGTAAATTTGGATCGGCTCAGGCTTGGAGGACTGAAGAGCGTGTTCCTGGGCTGTAAATTTTCTTTGTTCTTTGTCTCAGTTTGGTGGGTCACCCATTACGGAGTTCAAACCTATAATATTCCAACAGCACGAGATTGGGAACATCCTTCTTGTGTTTACCCTATGATTGGAGAATCCAGAATGAACAGTTACAGTTTAAAGTACAGGATGTGTCCTTTAGGATTAAGAGGAGGAGAAATTTCTTCACCCAGAGAGTGGTGAGCCTATGGAATTAGTTATCACGGAACGTGATTGAGGCCAAAAAACTTTGAATGTTTTTAAAGGAGGAGTTAGATATAGCCTAAAGCTCTAAAGGGATCCAAAGGATTTGTGGAGAATGCAAGAACAGGGTACCGAGTTGGATAGTCAGCTATGATTATATTGAATGGTGGAGCAGGTTCAAAAAGGGCCAACTGGTCTACTCCTGCTCCTATTTTCCAAATTTTTATGTCAGTTACCAAATGCCATCAGGTGTCTGAAGTACAAAATCAGTGGAATTGCTGTGGAGATAATTATAATGCAAAATGATATTGAGCTGAATGTCAGTTCAGGGTACATTACGAGTCCCCAGGAATCAAACAGAAAAATACTCACTCCTTTCATCCTGGTCTTTTAAATTGAAAGCTTACTTTGACTCCACCACTATGAGACAGCATTCCCCCCAGTGAAGATAATCAAGTCCAATTACTGTACTGACCCCACAGATCATTTGATAGACTGTATCAAAGAGTAAACTCCAACTACAACCCAGGCACTGACAGATAGCCTCAGTGTGACACTTGTGACCACACACTAAGTAGAGGACAAAAAGGAGTTATTAAATAAGTTCTTCAATCTATATTTTCTTTGGGGTAAATCCTAGGTTTCACCTAAAATCAAGATCACACTTTGACATTAAGAAGATCGGAGACTACCCGAGGAAAGGAAATAACGTATTAGCATGGCGAGAGGATTCGTTAGCTAACAGGAAGCAAAAATAAATGGGTTCGTTTTTGGGTTTACAGACTGTAACTGGTGGATTGCCCGAGTGATCAATGTTAGGGGCTTAGCTACCTGTGTTTACAATACGTTTCAGTAACTTGGATGAGGGGGACAAACGTAAGGCAGTTACAAAGATAGGTGGGAAAGTAAGTTGTCGAGAGCAAATAAAGAATCCACATTGGGATTTAGATAGGTCAAGTAAATAGGCAAACATTTGGCAGATGGTATATAATGTGAGAATATGTTAATTTGTCCATTTTGGCAGGAAGAACAGAAAAATAATTCATTACTTTAATGTGAACAGTCTGCAACATTTTACATTTTAGATGCCCTGTAATATGAATCACAAAAACGGTAGCATGTAGGCACAGGAAGAGATTAAGAATGCAAAATGGAATTTGGCAGTGAATGCAAGGGGAACCAAGCACTGTATAAAATTGGGAAGGATAAAGTAGGCTATAGATGTCTGCTGAAAGGCTTTTACCCATTGTGAGGAAGTCCAGAAATAAGTGATATATTCAAAATTAGGGGTTTCCCCATTTAAGACTCAAACGAGGACAATTATTTTTCCTCAAAAGGGTCATCAATCTGTAGAATGATCTTCTGCAGAGAGTGGTGTAGGCAAATCAAGAATTCCAAGAGGTGGACAGAAAAGTGGAGTTAAGGCTAGTTTCAAATCAGCCACAATCCTTTCAAGTGGTAGAGCAGGCTTGAGGGAACAAATAGCCTACTCCAGCTCCAAATTCTCATGCAGTCAATGGGAAAAGATGTGCATGTCATCATGCCCAGATCTTGAATCAGTATTTTTGAGCTGGTTCAAATAATTCAGAATAACTAACAAACATTGGATAGCCAATCTCTTCTTGCTAGAAATGTGAAGAAAAAAATTCAGAGAAGTTTCAGTGTCTTTGTTAATAATTTTATCAATGAAGTATTAATAATGCAACCTTCAATATCAATATTTTGCACATCAATTAAAACTTCAGATTTCCAAAATAAAAGGAGAGAGAGATACATTAACACACTATCCTCCATTACGTCAAATTGTTACAAAACCCCTTTTAAAAATCTAGTTTTATTGTAAAAAAAAAAGTGTAGTCATTGACACATTTTAACATAAAACAACTTGTAAACAGCAAGATCCCACAATCAGCAATATGCTAATGACCAGGAATTTCATTCAATGATTTTGATTTGGGCTAAAATATTGGCCAGATCACAAGGATAGATCCCAATAGTATCATGGGATATTTTAATGCCCACCTTAGAAATCAGAGCCTTGGTTTCAGTTCTGAAAGATGGTGCTTCTGATAGACCGCTACTCACTCAGAAATATGTTGGAGTATCAACCAATATGTTTGAATGTTTCTTCCCTAAAATCCTTGTGAGCCAGCAGCAAGAACATTTTCATTGAGTGACAAATACCAAGCTTGGTGTCAAACTTGATTAGATGGTACACCAATAGGGTGTTTAACTAACTCAGGAAATTAACTCAAAGAAGGGATTTTGGTGCAATTTGTTTGTCCCATCATGGGGCGAAAAACAGCCAAACTTATTCTTCCTTTTCGAAGTTCCTCCCCAGTCAACATGAGGTATCCCTTAGCCTGGCATGTGGTAGTCAACTAAACCGATCAAGACTTTCAATCTTTGCTGCAGAGGATATTCTCTCGCCCCCAATTAGAGAGCCCCTATTAATAATTCATTTTTATTCCTCTCTTGTCCCTGCTCCCCACACCAACATAATTGTTTCTGCACCCCATTACCAATGGTTTTAAATGTTTTCTATTATTGCTGTATATAGTTGTTGAGAATACAAATTGCAATGCTGAACACTTTCTGAAATAAAATGGGTGGACTGCTTTTATTGCTGGAACATCTCCTTCCATACCGATTACTTCCTAGTAACCCTGGCTGGGTTTGACATCTTCCTCAAAAGACCTGGGGAGTCAGAGAAGTGGAGAAGGATCAGAAAGAGGTGGGAGGGCTGTCTTTCTCTCCCTTTCTTCCAGTTGAAATTTTGGAACTTGATAGATAGAGACAGGACCATTTGAAACTTTTTTAAAAAATGTATCTTGCAAACTCAGAAGAGGAGCTGTGACCAGTTTCCAAACTTGGAACCAGTTTTACCAATTAAATTGAAGTTTCAATCAAAAGATTTTCTACAGATATACATCTGTCAAGAATTTTATTTCTACAACAATTAAAGTCAAATGGACTGTAAGGAGTTATCACCCTTATATAGTTTGTTTTATAGAACTTTTTTTTCCTTTACGAAGTATTATCTCTAAAAAGCTGTTGTTGTCCTGTGCAGGAGGGAAACATATTTGTTTAGGATTTTAAAAAAAAAAGGAGGATAAAGTTCTAATTCTGGATTATAGCCGAGATATTCTTAAAATAAATGGCACAACTGCCTAATCATAAATAGATTGCTTGGAGTTCATTGGTGAAGCCTAATAAAAGACTTTTGTTTTTGTCCTGAATAACCTTATCAAAAACAAATAAGTGGCCATTTTCAGGTTTGAACTTAATCATGTATACTAAAAAGGTGCAGCTCATATGTAGGATGAGATTATCAGTGCATTTCACCTATCACAGTTAAAAGACTTTTAACATTTCTCAAGTTATGTTCTCAGCATATCTAAAATTAGCATTTCTTCAATCAGGGTTTGTCACATTTACAGCTTTAAAAAGATAGTATTTTGTGATCACTATTGCTTATTTTCTATAACTTCT
Source organism: Chiloscyllium plagiosum (assembly GCF_037043375.1). Classification (NCBI taxonomy): domain Eukaryota; kingdom Metazoa; phylum Chordata; class Chondrichthyes; order Orectolobiformes; family Hemiscylliidae; genus Chiloscyllium; species Chiloscyllium plagiosum. Next base: position 59,624,881 of record NW_028270148.1, read on the forward strand.
ACATGTCTGATCTGCTCTGGTTCATTCTCCATTGCTAGATCCATAGTGAATCTTCTCTTTGTGAACTTTTTTATTACTTGGGTTAGAAAGAAGTTCTGTACGCATGGGAAGATTTCCATTCAGATTCCGAATTCATCATAAAGGTGAATGAAATCCCCATGATTATTGTTTATGATCCAAATGACTGATCTGTCTCCGTAAGATATCCCCCATCTCCTTTGCACTATTAAATGGTCTCCACACTTCATCTATGGAATGAGTGATATTTTACGACCTTTTATCTTTATCAATATGGATTCTGTTCTTGTCTTGCAGATATTGGTGTCCCTTTTTCCTTATTTCATTATACTATCTAAACCAAGTATATCTAGTGCACCAACCCATTTTCTTTCCTAAAGATATATAAAAATTCTAAATATAATCAAGGATAAGATTATGGATAACCTCGAAAATTTTCAGCTAATCAGCGAGAGTCAGAATAGATTCCTGATGAATAGGTCATGCCTGACAAACTGAGTATTTTAAATTGGTGACAAAGATGGTGGACAGAGCTAAGTCAGTGGGTGCAGTTTGTCTGAACTTCCAGAAAATTTTTAATAAAATCCCATACAATGGACTGTTATCAATTTGGAAGCCCATAGAATGGAGGGAAAAATACTGACATGGATAGGAAATTGTTTTCGGCAATGCAACCAGAGTTGAAATAATGAAGTAGTACTCAAATTCACATGACATGGCTCGTGGTGTCCCACAGAGACCAGTGCTGGAGTCTCAAGTTTTCAAAATATTCATTAACGACCTGGATAACAGCATTAAAAAGTCAAATTTGCTATTGACAAAATTGGGCAGCATGGTAAACAGTGTTGATGATAGCATAAAATTAGAACAGGATATTGATAGGTTAAGTGAATTGGCAAAGCAATAGGTGTTTGATTTTAATGAGCAAGTGTAGAGTTATCCATTTTCAGTCTGAAATGAATAGATTAGATTAGATTACCTACAGTGTGGGAACAGGCCCTTTGGCCCAACAAGTCCACACCACTCAGACCCATTCCCCTACATTTACCCCTGCACCTAACACTACGGGCAATTTTGCATGGCCAATTCACCTAACCTGCATGTTTTTGGACTATGGGAGGAAACCGGAGCATCCGGAGGAAACCCACGCAGACATGGGGAGAATGTGCAAACTCCACACAGTCAGTCACCTGAGGCAGGAATTGAACCTGGGTCTCTGGCGCTGTGAGGCAACGTGCTAACCACTGTGCCACCCATTATGTGTATGTGTGGAAGGGAGGGGAAAAAAAAACAAAGAGCGAGAGCGAAAACATTGAAACTGAATGATCTGTTCCACTGCTCTGCATCCCCTGAGAATATTTACAGAAAGCAAGCTTGGGCAGGAGGAAACTCAGGCTGTTTGTGAACCTGCTTCTCATCCCCATTTTCAAATGCATCTGCTGAGGCGATTTTGGTCTGTTCACCACCAGAGGTGATAGCAAGGTCAGAATCACTTCAATCCACCTCCTTAAAAGAGTAGCCCCATCCCTCTACTTACCTGCTATTCAGGATTGGAGGTCTAGTCTGTTTCCTTATTGTTCTTTTTTTAAAACAAACTAGTATGGCAAATAAATCTTTTAGTAATTAACTGTTGCTTTACACTTAATGGTCATTTTATTATCTTTGCTATCAATTTATTGCTTTGGAATCATTTTGACTCTGAAATGCCAAAGTTAGTCTTTGTGAAGTTGGCTTACTCAAGAAAAGAATTAAAATATGCCCCTGCTCTCAAATAGATGAAAGCTGGACACACCTCTACAAGATATACTGCACCACCACTTCCAAGCAGCAAACTTAGAAATATATTGACAGTCCTTTATCATTAAAGAGTCAAAATCTTGGAACTCCTTCCCTCAAAGCACTGCCAGGTAACAACATGACAGACTGCAGCAGTTCAAGAAGGCTGTTCACCAACACCCCCTCAAGGGTAATTAAGAATGAGCAATAAATGTTAATTTTGCCAGTGATTCACATATCCTGTTTTTGTTTTCTTTATTTGACTTTGGCATCATTGGCAAGTCCAATACTTGACAGAATGTATATAAAACCATATTTGCAAAACAAAAAGGAGGGATTGATAAACTCTGATGGAATTAATGTAATAAAACCATCCATTAGAAGCATATAAATATCTTGTTATAAGTGAGGAAGAAATGCTTTCACAGTGAAAAGATCCCTTTCAGGATGATGTTGTAGTTGCAATAAAGACAGGATTCCTGAATTAAATCGGTCTATTTGACTGAGCCCTTCACAATACCCGAGTTGGAGACTCTCAATCTGTACCAGTATCATGGAGAGATTTTCCACTCTACACAGAATCATGTTTTGCAACATAACTGTAAATACTTAAATCAAAATTAATTATATATATATATATATATATATTATATATATATATATATATATAAAATATTTCTAACATAAAAAGTAGTAATGGATATAATTCGTTTAATAGAAATTTCCAACTTATTGGTTCAATTTATTCAAGCCTCATTTCATCAGTTAGTGGAGTTATATTACAGTCCTTTGTTTATAGGAAGGTTGAATAAAAATGAGAATTTGGTACAATGAACCATCAAATATCCCAACCAAATGGCTGGTAACATACCAAATGTTTTGAATTTTAATCAGAAGTCTTTTTTTCCCCCCAAGTGCTGCACGACAAAGTGATGTGAGAATCATAAATTAAAAATAAATCAGAAAGTGAAACATAGGCCTTTTGATCAAGACTTTCATAATTAGCTCATTGATCAGCACGTTGCAGTATTCTCTTGGCAATTATTACCTTATATAATAGTTCAAACATAAAAAAGGTAACAAACAATTAAAGATGTTTATTCTTCAAACCTATATTTTCTAATTACTTCTTGGAGATATCAGTATTAGATGCTCAAATTTGGATTATTGCATTAAAGCAAGAAAACAGACAAACTTGAATTTACGTAGCATTTTTACATCCTCAGAACATCACACAAGTTAGTACATTTGACATCCAGTTTCTTCTGTTATGTAATCAAACACAATTAGGAGCCAACTGAATCCTACACACCATTGCGATAAATAATCCAGTTAATCTATTTTGGTAGTGTCACTGTTATATATCATAGTGATGTAAATATTAGTCAAGCATAGCATCCAAACGTTAATCAGAAGAATTGTCCTCCTATTAGAGCATGAAAACTGGCTTAAATGTGTTTCTGTAGAGAGTTCAATTATAGCTGCACTCAATAAAATGATGCCTGATCACAGCTTGATTTTTCTTATCATGTCAGAGACACTATAGTTGGGACTTAATTGGCTGCTCTTACAAAATGGCACATCTGAGCATGTTACAAAACCAGACTTTAAGCACCTTCAAACTTCCAGCTGGTGACAGTCTTGTTAATACGTGACAGATGAGTTTATGAAGAAAAACGTTAAGCTGCTGTAATGGTAGTCTATAGCAAAGCCTATAGTCAATACACACAGATGAGTGTCATAGTTACATAATCATCCTGACATGAACATATGAAAGTCTGCTCTTATGACGGCCAATGGGCTTTATTTAATGAGAATCCTTACCATTAAGGTTAGCATTGCACTCACATTGCTTGCTGTATACTGAAAATATTACTTAATAAACTTTGTTTCTCCACTTTAATGTTTAAATGGTTTCCCATAAATGAAATGGCAATAAGATCAGATATCTGGAGTAAGTACTATACTGCATTTTTTTTTATCATTACCACTCCATCACTAATTCACCAAATAGAACATGGGCATGGAATATCACTGAAAATAAATGACAATATACTGAACAGATTGCAATAGAATTGCCTTTCCAGTCAAGCTACATTATCTGTAGCTCTTCCAGACAAATTAATAGATAGCCCTGTGAAAAGTGGCCAGCTGGTATCTTTCTCTAATCCTGAAGGCACATCACTTTAGTCAACTTTCCAAATCATTATACATCCAAAAGAATGTTCAATCTACATATTACAAGTGAAAGGAAAAAATTGTTTTCAAGACTGAGCTAAACGGATTATCTTCAAACATTTGGAGCACTTTTACTAAACTTGAAAGAGAAAGATTTTCTTCCAAATAATTCTTTTTCCATATCTGTTACAATATTTCTGATATTATTGGAGTCTTGTATGAAATCATTTGTACAATTTTGAATTCATAAGCTGTGCCTCTAGTATCAGTTCCAATTGGCTTGATGCGACAACTGTCTGTATGTCATTATCAAACCCTGGAGCAATCACTATCGTCATTACTAACATTCAATTGCCCTTTCTGAAGTGTACAAAGTTAAAGATCACACAACACCAAGTTATAGTCCAACATGTTTAATTGGAAGCATGATTGTCACCACCACCTGATGAAGGAGCAGCCCTCCGAAAGCTAGTGCTTCCAATTAAACCTGTTGGAATATAACCTGGTGTTGTGAGATTTTTAAACTCTGCGCACCCCATTCCATACTGGCATCTCCAAATCATTTCTGAAGTGTGTATGACTTTAATCAGATGAAAAATCAAAACTGAGGTTTTGTTCTACTTCATACCTGGGAGAGCCCAGTGACAAAGCAAATCAAAGATTTCTTCCTAGTTCCCATCCGACCCACCTAATTACCTACTCAGATGAGTGCAGCCATGATTACCTTGGCCTAAATGCGAAGTGACCATCTCTTGGACCTTTAGTGGATACAAGAGAGTAAAGGTTTACTAATTTACTGCAAGCAGCACTTCTTAGAAAAAAGGAAAATGACCCCAGAATGAATGGATTAGATTAACATTCTGCAGTCCTGCCATCTCCTGTAATGAATGACAGTTTACCACTAAAGCGGTTAACAGGAAGAGAAAGTTCAGCAAATATCCCCATCCTCAATGCTGGGAGGATCCTCCTATCAGTAAAGATGAAGTTAAAGTAGTCACAACCACCGAGCTGATTCACCTTTGCATCTTAAGGTCTCTCCAGTAATGCATGACAGTTTTCAGACTCAATTCATTGTGCATGATATGTAGAAACAGTTGAAGGCACTAGAAATAACAAACTATTCACCCTGATAACATCCCTGGAGACATATGCTGTAGACAATCCGTTGACTGGACTCAACTCGACACCCAAAGACCCAACCATCTGGAGACCAATCAACTCAGAGCCAGAATATCACCTCAGAAGTTCTTCAGATAGTTAAATTTAGGACACTATCATCCTTTGCTTCATTGGTGATCTTCCCTAGATCATATCAGGTACTCAAGCACTCTGTACTTCCAAGTCACAAGTCCGGAATAACATTCATACTTGCTTTGTCAGGAGGAAAGTATCACATTGTCATATTAAATTGCATGGCCTCTAACAAGACCTCCCCTTGACAAGTAATACCCGTGAAATTTAATGTTGCTACTTTCATCAAATCCCACACCTTCAACATGGTGGATGTTACTATTGACCAGAAACATTTCTGAATCATCCATATAAATATTGTGGCTGCAAGAACAGTTCAGATATTAAGAAATCTGTAGCAAATATGGACCTTCAGACTCAAATGTCTGTCCACCGTCTCCCGTACAAGTCAGAAACGTGATAGAATACTGTCCATTTGCTTTGAAAGATAAACTCCAACAACACCAGCAGCTCAATACCATCCAGAGCAAAGTACTGCACTTAAATCAGTAGCTTATCCACCACCTTAAATATCAACACCCTCCATTGCCAAAACACATTGGCATCGTGTGTATGAGATATAACATGTACTACAGCAACTTTCTAACCCTTAAACAAAACCTTCCAAACCTGCAACCTCGATTATCAAAAAGGACATGGGCATCAGAAACATATGAAGATCACCCATGCAAACCATACCTAAGTCAACCTCGTCTCCATGGACTCCCTACAGTGTGGAAGCAGGCCATTCAGCCCAGTAAGTTCATATTGACCCACTGAAGAGCATTCTATCCAGACTCACGACTCCTCCTACACTATCCCAGAACATGCCGTGGACGCTTTAATGAAACAATCATAGCTGAAAAGAAAAATATATTTGAAGATTTAATTCTCACTTTGTCAAAATGGTCTAGAAGTAAATTCCTGAAGAAGGGCTCATGCCCGAAACGTCGATTCTCCTGCTCCTTGGATGCTGCGCTTTTGCAGCAACACATTTTCAGCTCTGACCTCCAGCATCTGCAGTCATCACTTTCTCCTAAAAGCAAAGATACATTGATGGTGTTTGTCCTTGTGTCACAGAGAGAGAGTGAATAAGGATCACAACAGAGAGGATACTTGCAGGATTTTGGTAGAAAGGAAACCCTGGTAAAAAACATGGGTGGTACGGTGGCACAGTGGTTAGCACTGCTGCCTCAAAGCGCCAGAGACCTGGGTTCAATTCCTGCCTCAGGCGACTGACTGTGGAGTTTGCATATTCTCCCAGTGTCTGTGTGGGTTTCCTCTGGGTGCTCCGGTTTCCTCCCACAGTCCAAAAATGTGCAGGTTAGGTGAATTGGCCATGCTAAATTGCCCGTAGTGTTAGGTGAAGGGGTAAATGTAGGGGAATGGGTCTGGGTGGGTTGTGCTTCGGCGGGTTGGTGTGGACTTGTTGGGCCGAAGGGCCTGTTTCCACACTAAGTAAGTAATCTAATCCATCTAACTTACACATCCCAGATGTACGGGCAATTTACCATGCCCAATCCATCTAACCTGCACATCTTTGGACTCAGGGAGGAAACCCACGCAGACAGTGGGAGAACGTGCAAACACCACACTGACAGACCTTCACCAAGGGTGCAATCGAACCCAGGTACATGGCACCGTGAGGCAGCAGTGCTAAAAAATAAACCATCATGCTGCGCATTAATTAAAGTATTAAAGTATAACCTTTGTTTAAATAGCCAGACTGGCATTGTAATAGAACCCCCACAAGACTAATGTGCAGACAAGGTCTTACATCTGTTAATTAAAAACATGACAATGAATGGAAATTATGGACATTGTCTAATTAGCCTGATCAGATATTATCACACACCACGAGCTCATGTAGAATTTGAATCCAGCTGTCAAGGTTCAGAGGTAGGGACACTACCATCGCAATATAACAGCCCTAAAAGAAAGTTGTATACTGAGAATATCATAGCAGCAATACCATTTTACTGATGTTTAAGCAGGAGTTCATATCAAAATCTTGTTTTTCTTAAAAGAAAAAGTGTTGTTAGACTTTAACACCTTTGTCAAAATCAGAGTGGATTTTAATATGCATTCATTGAATAATAGCACTGGCAGTAATAATAAAAAAAATTATGAAATGGACTCAGAGCCCAGGGAAAGAAAACAAATGTATTAAAATTCTGAATATGCTGAAGATTGGGAAAGTTGTCACTCAACATATTTAAGAAATAGATAGATACCTTTGTATGTACTAAATGTGTCAAGGGGAATGGGGAGAGAGCAGGAGTACAGAGTTGAGAAAGAGGATCAGTCATGATCATATTGCCTGGCAGAGCAGACTCAAGAGGCCTAATGATCTACCTACTCTTGCTCCTACAACGACTGCAATTCAAAATTCTATAAAAGTGAAAGAAATTTCTTGAATCTGCATAAAATGGGAAATGATCTAGAGTTAATTTAAAAGGATTTCCTTTCTACTGAATAAGGAGTGTGGAAATAACCACAAATGTATGGTTGAAGCCTTGACATGATTTTTTGACATTAGGTATCTACGTGAGATATGCACAACAGTGGTTAAAGCTAATCAGATTTAGGGAAGGCATTGTTGTATTACGAAAAAGTAGACTGAATGGTCTGTTTCTGTGCAGTTGTTTCTATTAAAATCGGATACTTTAAAACCAACCATAAGTTGAATACTTACGATTTGGAGGTGCTAGTATTGGACTGGGGTGTACAAAGTTTAAAAAAAAAATCACAACATCAGGTTATAATCGAACAGGTTTATTTGGAAACACTAGCTTTCGGAGCACTGCTCCTTCATGTGTTTGTAAACTTTTGCTCTAAAACTCTGTGCCTTACAGTGTGATGTAACAAATTATATATTGAAAAAGACCTGGATTGTTACGTCTCTCATCTTTTTAGAATGACCATGTTGGTTTCAGTTCTTTTCACATAGTTCTGGGATTTATATAAGTTACGCTCTCAAGTGAACCTTTAACAATAGGTGCCATGTCAAGTCAGATAATGCATTGAAGGTGTGAGGTGCCCTGCGTGAGGCATTATCTGAGCTGACATGGCATCTATTGTTACAGTTCACTTGAGAGCGTAGAAAAATGTTCTGGGATTTACATAAACTGCCGTCAAGTGAACTTTAACAATAGATGCCATGTCAGCACAGATAATGCCTCACGGCAGGGCACCTCACACCTTCAATGCATTATCTGACTTGACATGGCACCTATTGTTAAAGGTTCACTTGAGAGCGTAACTTATTAAATCCCAGAACTATGTGAAAAGAACTGAAACCAACATGGTCATTCTAAAAAGATGAGAGACGTAACAATCCAGGTCTTTTTCAATATATAATTTCAGTTACATCACACTAAACTTTTGCTCTAAATTCTGCACCTTGCAATCTTATACTCCACAATCACTTGATGAAGGAGCAGGGCTCCAAAAGCTAGTGCTTCCAAATAAACCTTTTGGACTATAACCGAGTGCAGCAGGATTTTTATCTTTGGATACTTATGGCACACAGCTGGGCCAGTGAACCCATAAAGGTCCAGGTCCACGTCCCAAAATAGGGACAATAATCAGTGTTACAAGTGGGTGGCACGGTGGCAGTGGGTGGCACGGTGGCACAGTGGTTAGCACTGCTGCCTCGCAGCGCCAGAGACCCGGGTTCAATTCCCATCTCAGGCGACTGACTGTGTGGAGTTTGCACGTTCTCCCCGTGTCTGCGTGGGTTTCCTCCGGGTGCTCCGGTTTCCTCCCACAGCCCAAAGATGTGCAGGTCAGGTGAATTGGCCATGCTAAATTGCCCGTAGTGTTAGGTAAGGGGTAAATGTAGGGGTATGGCTGGGTTACGCTTCGGCGGGTCAGTGTGGACTTGTTGGGCCGAAGGGCCTGTTTCCACACTGTAAAGTAATCTAATCTAATCTAAGAGCCCCTTTAAGTGTGGATATTCTGGCCTGATTAAAAGTAGTAAACCTTCCAAGCTCATTGATTCACTGCTCATCTGGTCAATCTGTTGTTTGATGGGACATAAATACAGCTGATACTTATATAGTGACTCTTAATTGAGTTGTAAATAACCATATTAGCATTCAATGTGATTATTTATTCTCATTATTTGACCATCTGTGTCAAAAATTGTTCTCAGAATCTTCACAGCTAATAAGTATACGATCTTTCACACAATTATCATCTGAGCTAATTTGCCTCCGTTTATTTTGTCTTACCCCACAACCCTTTTTTAGGAAATACATTAAGTGGTGGCTACTTGGCTTGGCTATTTATCACTGTTCAGTTATTAACTCTAGCTTTCCTTCCAAGCTAGTTTAGAAACATTTGGTGCTTTAATTGAAATTTCAAACATTTTTGGCTGTGTCGTACTGGAAAGTTGTTAACATTTTCAGAAGCATCTTGCCCATATATCTCTAGATTTCCTTCTCAAAAAAAAAGTCAAGCCAGGCGATTAACGTGAAGGTTTCTGTTAAGGATTACCAAATGCTCCTGGCACAAGGTTTAAATGATCACATTTACTTTGAAGGATTTGTAAAATCCATGTTAAATTGAAAAGTTAAAGTTTCACATTAAAGAAAGAAAATGAAGCAACTGTTAGTAGACAAAAATTAATGAACTAAAATTTCCCTTTAATTTGGAATCTGATTTAAGATTTTTTTTCTATTTAGATTTGTGTATTAGTCAAATAGTCTCGGTGTAAGACCATCTTTGTGAGGAATTCAATCTCTATGAAAGAGCTTGTTTTGTTTTATAATCTAAATCAATATTTCTAAATTTCATCCATGAACATTAGGCAGGAAGGAAATTCCTAAGTTGATGCGATCAGTGTTCTAAGTAGCCAGTGAACATTGTCAGTGACTAGTTGGATTATTTCCTTTAGCTGATAAAGTAATCAAGTTATGCTCAAATGTCCATTTATCCACAGGCTGTTTATTGAAACATGGTAATAAGGAAAGTTGCTTCCAATGAAGCTTGAAATGGAGAGAGTGATTGTTCAACACTTTAAATAATCTGATGAAACAGTCACAGTGTGCAAACATCTTAACTGATAGCACCTACCAATCTTCATAACTTCCCACTCTCACTGTACAGATCAGCTCATTCATCTCCAGAACAGGTAGAGAGTTTATTTTTAATCCCCTCAAAAAAAGGTTCCTTCTGGATAGGAAAGTCAATGAAACTCAGCAAAATTGACATTAGTTTCAAACTCAAAATAATCCATTACTCTGCAATATACAATTTTCCCTTGACTGACTAAAAATATTTTGATTCCTATGTCTTTTTTACATGCAAATGGATTGGGAATTCTCTCTTCCAATATTTGTGTTGGAATGTAGAATAATAGAAGACTCCCCAAAAAAGGACAAAAAAAAACAAAAAAAAGAATCTTGATGCAGCTTCTTAGATGCCACATTGAAAATCCTGGATGATCTTTCCATTATAAACTCCTCTCAATAGATTGCTGAGCCATAGGAATTACAAGTGAAGGGGTACATGTGCATGTTCACCAATGACCTATACTCCTTCTGGGCATTGCCACTCATGAACTCTAGATGCCTCAAAATATAGGCAACTTTGGCCAGGGGTGCTCTGTTATAATATGGCAGGTTGAAGGTTTTTCACAGACAGCAAAATTGCAGAAAAGGTGTTGGATTTTCTCCTACTGCAAAAAAGGAAACAAAAAAAATACTGGAAATCACAGGTCAGGCAGCATCCATGGAGACAGCAAATGGAGCAGACATGAAGTGTGGTGGGCACAGCATTTATGCAAAAGAACATAGTACTGTACAGCATAGGAATAGGCCCTTCAGCCCATGACGTTTTACCAAACATGACGCCAAATTAAACTAATCCCTTCTGCCTGCCCTTGGTCCATATCCCTCCATTCCTTGCATATTCAAGTGCTGATCCAAAAGTCTCTTAAAATGAGTCTATCATATCTGCCTCCACCACCACTCAAAATAAACTTGCCCGCTCTCACTTTAATGTTTTAGATATTTCAACTCTGGGGAAAAAAGGATTCTGACCAACAACCCTATCTATGCATCTCAACTTCACAGAGTTCCGTCAAGTCTCTCCTCAGCCTCCACTGCTCCAAAGTAAACAGCCAGAATTTCTTTTAAGTTCTCCTATTAGCTCATACCCTGTAATCCAGACAGCATCCTGGTAAAGATCTCCTCCAAAGGCTCTACTTCCTTCTGTAATTTGGCAACCAGAATTGAATGCAATATGGAGTGTGCCTAACCAAACAAAACAGCAACATGACATCCTGACTCTTGTATTCAATTCCCTGATCAATAAAACTCAAATCATGCCATATGCCTTCTTTACCACCCTATCCACTTGTGTGGCCACTTGTATGGGTTTGAACCCCAAGATCCCTCTGTAAACCACAGTTCAGGGTCTTGCCATTAACTGTATTTTTCCTTAACATCTGACCTATCAAAGTGCAGCACCCCACACTTACCTGGATTAAACTCTATCTGCCATTTCTCCATCCAGATCTGCAACTGATCTGTATCTCTGCAGAACACCAGTCATGGACCTCCAGCCCAAAAAAAAAAAATTAAAAAAAACACCCTTCCGCCACTACCTTCTACCTCCTATGGACAAGCCAATTCTGAATCCACGTGGCCAAGGCACTGTGAATCCCATACATCCTAATCTTCTGGATGACCCTACCATGAGGGACTTTGTCGAAAGCCTTACTAAACATCCATGTAGACAACATCCACTGCTCTACCCACATTGATCACCTTTGAATTTTGAGGAGATGATAATCAAATTATTAAGACATGATCTCCCTCGCACAAAGCTATGCTGACTGTTCCTAATTAGGACACACTTTTCCAAAAGTGTGTAAATCTTATCCCTAAGAATTCTTTCCAATCACTAATTTGGGGCTCACTAGTGCAGAGTTTGAGGGAGCAGTGGTTTCAGGGAGAAAAATGTTCTGACCGTGCAGATTAAGTGACCGGAATGTGAAAGTGGCAGAATAATGTCTAACTGCTAGTCTGGAAAGAACATGGTTAGAGAAAAAAAAAAATCTGCAGATGCTGGAATCAAAGGTGGACAAGAAGGAGTCTGGAAGAACACAGCAAGCCAGGCAGCATTAAGAGGTGGTGAAGACAACATTTCAGATGTAACACTTCTTCAGGACTGGGGGTGGGTGGAAGGGAAACTGCAGATAAAAGGTGGTGGTGCACGGGGGTGAAGTGGAGATAAGTGAACACAGGCAGAGGGTATGAACTGATTGGTCAATGGGAGGAATGGAATGCACTTTTCCTCCCTCTGTCATCCAGACAGCCCTCCATTGCACCACCTCCATTCCACTGCTCTAAACTCCCCCACCAACCAAATGCAATAATGACAGGGTCCCCCTTGTCCTCACTTATCACCCCACCAGTCTCCACATCCAACACATCATCCTTAAACACTTCCACCAATTCCAACTAGACCCCACCACCAAGAACACCTTCTCCTCCCCAGCCCTCTCTGCCTTCCACAAGAGCTATTCCCTTCGCCAATCCTTGGTTCTCCCCAATGCCCCACCCCCAACACCCTGAACCCCAGGTACCTTCCCCTGCAACTGGAAAAGATGCAAAACCTGCAGGCACACCATCTCCCTCACCTTCGTCCAGGGCTCCACACAGTCCTTCCAGGTGAAGCAGAGGTTCACCTGCCTCCCCTCTAACCCAGTTTACTCGATAATGTGGTCTTCTCTACATTGGGGAGAAGAAACATAAACTAAAGGGAATATTTCACTGAGCATCTTAGCCAGGCCAGCAGGGGTCGACCTGACCTCCCAGTTACCAACCATTTCAATTCCCTTTCACATTCCCTTTCCAAGATGACGATCCTTGACCTCCTCTGTTGCCACAGTGAATCAAACTGCAAATTGGAGAAACAAAGAATAAAAGAACGAGGAGCAGGTGTAGGCCATCTGGCCCTGTGAACCTAATCAGCCATGATCTTATTGAATGGCAGAGATTCTTGTGGCCTCAGCTCCACTTACCCACCCTCTCACCGTAACCCTTAATTCCTCCATTGTTCAAAAAAAAAACCACAATCTTAGCTGTATAAATATTTACTAAAGCAGTGTTAACTACTTCACCGGGCAGGGAATTCCATAGGTTTACAACCCTCTGGGTGAAGAAGTTTCTTCGCAATTCAGTCCCAAATCTGCTCCCTCTAATCTGGAGGCTCCCTCTTGTCCTAGGTCTACCTGCCAGTGGAAGTTTCCTCTCTATGTCGTATCTATTCCCTTCATAGTTTTATATGTTTCTATAAAAAAAAAGGTGCCCCCCGCCCTCACTCTTGAATTCCAATGAATGCAATTAAAATAATTACTCGTCACAGTCTCTCCTCATAAGCCAAACCCCTCAACTCTGGAATCAACTTAGTGAACCTCCTCTGCACCCCCTCCAGTGCCAGTACATCCTTTCTCACGTAAGGAGGCCAACACTGCACACAGTACTCCAGAGGTGGCCTCACCAGCACCTTGTACAGCTGCAACATAATCTCCCTGCTTTTAAACTTAATCCCTTTGGCAATGGAGGACAAAATCCCATTTACCTTCCAAACTATACAAAACACTAGTGCGGCCACACTTGGAATATGGTGTACAGTTCTGGTCACCATATTTCCAGAAGGATGTGGAAGCATTGGAAAAGGTGCAGAGGAGATTTACCAGGATGTTGCCTGGTCTGGAGGGAAGGTCTTATGGAGGAAAGGCTGAGAGATTTGGATCTGTTCTCATTGGAAAGGCTGCAGCTAAGAGGGGATTTGATAGAGACATACAAGATGATCAGATGATTAGATAGGGTAGACAGTGAACGTCTTTTTCCTAGGATGATGACATCAGCTTGTCCAAGGGGGCATAACTACAAATTGAGAGGTGATAGATTTAAGACAGATGATGTCAGAGACAGGTTCTTTATGCAGAGAGTGCTAAGGGCATGAAATGCCCTGCCTGCCAATGTAGTTAACTCAGCCACATTAGGGAGATTTAAACAATCTTTCGATAAGCACGTGGACGATGAGATAGTGTAGGGAGACAAGCGGAGAATAGTTCACAGGTCGGCGCAACATCGAGGGCCAAAGGGCCTGGTTTGCGCTGTATTTTTCTATGTTCTATAATTCCCCTTTCTACCTGCAAACTTACCTTCTGTGATTCATGCACAAGGACTCATTTTCTGCTTGGGCAGCATACAGCCCAAAGGACTCTACAATGAGTTCCCCAATTTCAATCTCCCTACCCATCACCGACACTCTTCCATTCTTCTCATCAACCAATGAGGTCATACCCTCTACCTGTGTTCACCTATCCCTACCTCACCACCCTGACCCCCCCAACCCCCTTTATCTGCAGCTCCCCCAGTCCTAAAGGAGGGTTACACCCCAAGTGTTGACTTCTCCAGCTGCTGACAATGTCTCGCTTACTGTGCTCTTCCAGTCTCCAGCTTGTCTAGACTGGAAAGAACAGACAGTTCCACTGGGGCGGGGGGGGAGAAACAGAGGGCATAGTGAGAGGAGATTACAACAAGTAAAGCTAACAAGAAAAAAAAGGGAAGGAATGGGAATGGGCTCAATCTGAAAATGTTGAACTCAAAATTAACTTCAAAAATGTTTGAAAGGTGCCTAGTCTGTCTCCTCGTTGCTTCAGGTTTTTGAAGAATGTGCAGTGGATGGTGAAGAGGAAAATTCTTTGTAACAGACTGAAAGTCATTAATCCTCCTGTACAACTGAAAAGCAAAAACTTCAATCAAGGCACCAATTACAGCAAACATAAGCATCAGGAGCAACTTACTGGATATCATGGAATTCATATTTAGAGTTCCCGATGTAAGCAGATGATAGTTGAAAACAATTTTCATAGTTTATTAAATTGTTAAGCAGCAGTTTAGATATGAAAGAAGTATATGACCCATCACAGACGAGAAAGCTTTACCAATCCCAAAGCTATGAAGAGCAGGGGCAGTAGACCCTATATTTTAGTTTGGTGGAGTGCTCGCTGGTGATGGTGATTCACCATCCTGACTAGAAAGTGTGCAAGTAATGTTCATCTACATTTTGTAATGAGATTACCTATGAGACTTTGTAAATCCACTCTTTAAAGTTAAAATGAGGAAGTCAGATGTTATGATCAGAGTTACTAGTAACCTACACAGTCTGCTCTAAAAGCAACAAAAACAGAAGTTGCTGATAAAGCTCAGCAGGTCTGGCAGCATCTGGTGAAGAGAAATCAAGCATAATGTTTCAGATCCAGTGACCCTTACCTCATAACTGATGATAGGTGGAAAAATGTTTTGATAGGTGGTGGTGTGGGAGGCAATAGGCAGGGATAGAGCCCAAAAAGAGAGGGAAGAACAGTTGGACAGACAAAGGAGTCGATAACGACCTGGTTGGGAGGTGAATAGCTGTTAATAGGGACTGTTAACAATAGGTAGTGTGTAATGGCAGACTTTGTGATAACAAGGCCAGGTGTGTGTCGTAAGGGGCTGGGACATGGGAGAGTTCAGGTCCTAAAATTATTGAACACCATATTGAGTCCAGAGGGCTGTAAGGTCCAGCCACTTTAATCAGTTGTGTGTGATTTAATGTGGTTAACAAATAATTTGAGTATACCTAATTAAAGTCAAGCTAGCTTCTTCAAAGTATATAATTCCAATACTTCAGGTTCAATAATCAAGACCAGAAAACTGATCAATGAATAATCAAACTTGATCAAATGTGATCAAGTAAAACAAGACGTTTCTCCAATAACAAAAGATTATTTAAGTAACAAAATGACAGAAATATTGTTATACTTATTAGAAACAGAAGAGAGACAAAAGTGGCCAAAACCTGACTTATGAACAGGAAACTTCTTCATTCCTCAAGATAAAACTCCTCCAGTTTTCAGGCTGACAAAAAGTCCGTGATGAAATATAACCAAAAACTACCTTCACTTGGATGGATAGAAATCCCAGTCTGAGGCATGACCAAACATCAACTGCCACAGATATATGCAGAACTCTCAAGTGATTTCATTTAAATTTAATTTAAATTCATATTAAAATGTTCATATCCTCTTTGTATAAAACCTCCTTAATTGAAAAGTTCAAATATAAATTGCTATTAATATGGTAATAGTCAATTTGGTTGCATCTGATCATAAGCATACGTGGACTCTTACCCCAAGGACATGAAGCATTTCATAATGTCCACCTTATCTTTAAAATGAACAAATAATTATTCAGAAGTGTCCCTGTATCATAGGGCCAAGGTCAGTGTTATAAATAAGATGCTAGAGGTGCTTCCCTCAATCAATTCCCATTGTCTGTTTACAGCAATATATTTTTTTTTAAATCATTTTTGGCAGAGATTTGAGGAATGCATTTTCTCTGGTTCCATTACTCGACCCATAACACATATTTAAAAAGTGTTTTACCAATTATATGTTAACTCATCTAATTCAAAACTAGTAAGCCAGTTGGATTTCTTTCATAAAGAAAATTATTGATTTATACTGAAGGAAGACTTATTCAGTGAAGGTGCAAAGCTTATTAGCACATAGTTTAAAATATATCCACACCATTTATAATAATTACACATGTGCACACACAAGTAAAGAAACTTTCTTTGCAGAGATCAACTTTACAAAAACAAAAAGATTCACCACATAATTCTTGAAGTTGAAATGGTAAGATACGAAGTGTTCCAGATAACTTTTGGTTTAGAAAAAGGAAAAGGATCCAAAAAAAAAGTGTTTTTAGTAACTAAGAAAAAAAAATGCCATGCCTCCTCAATATTTCAGATGAGCCAGTTTTCACCATCCTTTAAAAGGAGTCCTAAACAAACTGGAAATGCCTTCAAACTATACAGAGGGCAAATAATTTAATTAGTAGAAATTAATAAAAATATGACATTCATTTAATTGTGATTAGCAATTAATTATCCTTCAATTGCAGTGTAATTACCATGCTTCTTCTAGTACTGTTGTAGTTGCTTGCTACTCAATTTTAATTTGTCAATGTCAAGATAATGTGACTGTGTGGCAGTGTATAATAGTTTCTTTCAAATATGTTGCGCTCATATATAAATGGCATCTTGGCCTTGTTAGACTACTAGAATACATATGTTCGTAATAACCTCCAAAAGTTAGCAGATTAAGCAAACTAAACCTTAAATCTAGAATTGAAAACTTTGATTTACTTATAGTTAAGTACTGCTGAGTAAATGCAAGGCAAGAGACAAAAGAGAAGACTAAAATGAGTCTTTGTTACGACTCAGTCATGGTGAAGGGAAGTTTTTTTTCCCCCCCAGTTAAATTGATAGTATTTTCAACTCATGTACTGCACTGGCAGAACCCTCAATTTAACTTTACATACATGGCATCTGGTTCCTTCAAAGTTATATTGAAGATCAACATTTTTATTAACTTCTTCTGCATATCTATACAAATCTCAGTTTTTGTTCCCTCCTTTTATCTTGCTTCCCATATGTGATTTAAAGTTAAACTTATACTACATGGTTTACACCTTGGAAGAAGTGACACAATGCAGATTTGTAGATTTCCCAGGATAAGCAGGTCCACCTGGTCTTCTTCATTTACATCAATGGAGAGTGGTCCACAGGTAGCAGCTCAAGTACTTCCACCACTTGGAATGTAACATGAGTTTACTGATCTTCTGCAATAGGTGAGACTTGTACCTGGCCCTCCAGGCTCAGAAATAATAACACCATCACTGAGGCAGAGGCAGCACTATGGTGAATGCATTTCTTCCTTGTATTTCCCAGTGAAGAATCTTCAATATTACTTTTTGAAGAGAAGATTAATTAATACAAAGTTAAAAATCACACAACACCAGGTTATAGTCCAACAGGCTTAACTGGAAGCACTAGCTTTCAAAGCACCGCTCCTTCAAGCAGCGTTCCGAAAGCTAGTGTGCTTCCAATTAAACCTGTTGGACTATAACCTGGTGTTGTGTGATTTTTAACTTTGTACCCCAGTCCAACACCGGCATCTCAAAATCATGACTAATTAATACAGTTAGCCAAATGACTAGGGTGGTTTTCACAACAACAATAACAGCTTGGGTTCAATTCCCAGAAGGGCTGAGGCAGACTTAATACCACAAATTCCAACTGACACAGTACAGTAGCGCTCCACAACACTGAGGATGTCACTTGGCAAGAGGACAAAACTTCGGCAAAATCAAATTCCCAGCTCGATAAGCATACAGAACATAAGAACTAGGAGCAGGTGTAGGCCATCTCACCTTTCGAGCCTGCTCTGCCATTCTATAGGATCATGGCTTATCTTTTTGTGGACTCTGCTCCACTTATTGGCCTTCTCACTACATTCATTTATTCTTTATTGTTCAAAAAAAATCTACCTTAGCTTTAAAAATATTTACTGAAGTAACATCAACTACTTCACTGGGCAGGGAATTCCATAGATTTACAACCCTCTGAGTGAAGAAGTTCCTTCTCAATTCAGTCCTAAATCTGCTCCCCCTAATCTTGAGGCTATGTCCTCTTGTCCTAGTTTCACCTGCCAGTGGAAACATCCTCTCTACTTCTATCTTATCTTCCTTTCACAATTTTATGTTTCTATAAGATCCCCCCTCATTCTTCTGAATTCCAATGAATATATTATAATCCCAGTGCACTCAGTCTTTCCTCATAAGCCAACCCCCTCAACTCCAGAATCAACTTTATGAACCTCCTCTGCACCTTACCAGTGCCAGTACATCCTTTCTCAAGTAAGGAGACCAAAACTGAACATAGTACTCCAGGTGTGGCCACACCTGCACCCTGTATAGCTGCAACATAACCTTCCTGCTTTTAAATGCAATCCCTTTAGCAATGAAGGACAAAATTCCATTTGC
The DNA here is from genome assembly GCF_037043375.1 of Chiloscyllium plagiosum. Classification (NCBI taxonomy): domain Eukaryota; kingdom Metazoa; phylum Chordata; class Chondrichthyes; order Orectolobiformes; family Hemiscylliidae; genus Chiloscyllium; species Chiloscyllium plagiosum. The sequence goes on from NW_028270148.1 coordinate 59,643,978, forward strand.
CTTCTTAATTACATGTTGTACCTACTGACTAACCCTCGGGATTCATGCACATGGACACCCAGGTCCCTCTGCGTAGCAGCATGCCGCAACTTTTTACCATTCAGGTAATTTTTTTATTTTTTAAAAACTATTACTCCTACCAAAATGTATGACTTCACATTTTTTAACATTTTACTCCATCTGCCAGACCCTTTGCCCATTACTCACCGAATCTATGTTCCTCTGCAAAGTTTCACAGTCCTCTGCACACATTGCTCTGTCACTCATCTTCGTATCATCTCCAAACTTTGACACACTGCATGTGGTCCCCCAACCCTAAAACATCTATGAATTGTGATTAATTGCAGTCCCAACACTCATCTCAGAGACACACCATTAGTTACTGATTGTCAGCCCAAATAGCACTCATTTATCCCCACCCTTTGCTCCCTATCCTCTACCATATTAATACTTTACCCATAATGCCATGCATCTTTATCTTGTGCAGCAGCCTCTTATGTGGCACCTTGTCAAAGGCCTTTTGGAAATCTAGGTACACCATGTTTACTGGGTCTCCGTTTTCCAACTTGCTCATAATATTTTCATTGAATTCCAAAATATTTGTTAAGCATGACCTGCCCTTCATGAACCCATGCTGCATCTGCCCAATGGGACAAGTTCTATTGAAATGTCTTGCTATTTCTTCCTTGATAATAGACTCAAGCATCTTCCCCTCTGCAGAGGTTAAGCTAACCAGTCTATAATTCCCTATTTTTTGTCTACCTCCCTTTTAAAACAGTGGCATCACATTTGCTGTTTCCCCATCTGCTGGAACTGCCCCACATTCCATTGAATTTTAGAAAATTAATACCACTTGCTATTTCTCCTGCCATCTCTTTTAGTAGCCTGGGACACATTCCATCAGGGCGAGGAGACTTGTCTATCCTTAGCTCCACTCTCTGGTCCAACACTAGCTCTTCCATTACAATTACTTCCAGGTCCTCACATACCTTAGTTTCTGATTAGTGTTCTCCACTGTGAAGACCGATACAAAATACTTGCCATTTCATCACATCCCATAATTAAATGCGTCTTTTCATCTTATAAAAGGATGAATGTTTACTTTAGCTACACTATTTCATTTTTAATATATTTGTAGAAACTGTTACTATCTGTTTTTATATTCTGTACTAGTTTTTTCTCATTCTATCTTACTTTTCTTTATAGCTCGTTTTGTGGCTCTGTTGACCTTTAATATTTTCCCAACCTTCTAGATTCCTGCTGTTTTTGGCCACTTTGTATGCATTCTCTTTCAATGTGATAGCATCCCTTATTTCTTACAACACCAATGGCAGATTACCCTTTTTCTTACAGTCCTTCCTTTTCACTGGAATATACTTTTGCTGAGCACCTTGAAAAATTGCTTTGAAAGTCCTCAACGGTTAGTCAACTATCTCACCATAAAATCTTTGTTTCCAGTCTACATTAGCCAAGAACTCCTTCATTCTATTGTAGTCGCCCTTATTTAAGCACAGGACCCTGGTGTTATATTTTATCTTCACACTCTCCATCTGTATTCTAAATTCAACTATACTGTGATCGCTCCTTCCAAGAGGATCCCTATCTATGACATCATTACATATTCCTGTCTCATTACACAGGACCAGCTCTAAGATAGCTTGCTCCCTCATTAGTTCCATTACACACTGTCCAAGAAAACTATCGCAGATACACTCAACAAACTGCTCCTCAAGGCTACACTGACCAATCAGCATTTAGATTAAGAACCCCCATGATTATTGCCATGCCATTTTTACAGACATTAGTTATTTCTTTGTTTATTGCCCAACCTAATGTGATGTAATATTTGGTGGCCTATAGACTGTGCCTATCAGTGACATTTTCTTCTTAGAATCTCTAATTTCTACCCAAACGAATTCAACCTTATTCTCCATAGAACCTATATCATCTCTCAGCACCATCCTGATGTCATTCTTAAATATCAGAGCTACACCAACTCCATTACCTTCCTGGCTGTCCTTCCGAATAGTCCGATTCCCCTGGATATTCAACTCCCAGCGGTGACCACCCTGTAACCAAGTCTCCGTAATGGCTGCTAAATCATATTCATTTGCAATGATTTGTGCTGTTAACTCATCTACCTTGTTATGAATGCTACGAGCATTCAAGTAAAGTGCCCTTATGCTAGCTTTCTTAGCATCATGATTTCCAACATCTAATAAAGTCTCCTGAGTTATCCTTCCTTTTTACTTCTTCATAGCCTTGTACTTAAACACTCGTGCACACGTGCTAACCTGCCTGCTTACCTTTTTATTTGCCATTATACTTTCTGCTGTTTTCCCTTTGACGTCCCCCCTAATCCATTTAAAGTGAAAACACTGGTTCCAGTTCAGTTCAGGAGGAGACTGTCCCAGCGGTACAGATCCCTCTGGATTTGTAACTGAAACCAGCGCCTGAGCTACAAATCTTTACGAATCCTTGAACACCTACAAGTGATAGATGCTAAAACAAGCAAGGAAATGGGAATTCTGTGTCAACCATCTAAGCACTACCTATGAACAATCCTGCATGAATGCTGAAGGAATCAAAATCTACTACCTGTTGTCAGGTACAGACCACCAATCAACCAGCCACAAGCCAGAGAAACAGCCAGACAAAACGTGCAGTCCGAGGTACACACAGATGTTTTTGTGGCCAGCAGAGAAAAACCAGAATGGTGTGTTCCCTGGTGCCAGGATCAAGGATGTCTCAGGCAGGGTGCGGAATGTTCTCACGGGGGAAGAGGGACCAGCAAGAGGTCATTGTCCACATTGGAACCAACAATATAGGAAGGGAAAAGGTTGAAATACTGAAGGGAGATGAGAGAGAGAGAGAGAGTTAGGCAGAAATTTAAAATGGAGGAGGTCCTCAAGGATAGTAATACCTGGATTACTCCTAGTGCTATGAGCTAGTGAGGGCAGGAATAGGAGGATAGAGCAGATGAATGCATGGCTGAGGAGCTGGTGTATGGGAGAAAGATTCGCATTTTTGGATCATTAGAATCTCCTTTGGGCTAGAAGTGACCTGTACGAGAAGGACAGATTGCACCTAAATTGTAAGGGGACTAATATACTGGTAGGGAGATTTGCTAGAACTGCTTGGGAGGATTTAAACTAGTAAGGTTGGGATGGGGTGGGGTGGGGGAGGATCCCAGGGAGATAGTGAGGTAAGAGATCAATCTGAGACTGGTACAGTTGAGAACAGAAGTGAATCAAACAAACACAGTCAGGGCAGGCAGGGACTAGGTAGGACTAATAAATTAAACTGCATTTATTTCAATGCAAGGAGCCTAACAGGAAAGGCAGATGAACTCAGGGCATGGTTAGGAACATGGGATTGGGATATCATAGCAATTATGGAAACATGGCTCAGGGATGGGCAGGACTGGCAGCTTAATCTACCAGGAAACAAATGTACAGGAAGGATAGAAAGGGAGGCAAGAGATGAGGTGGATGTGGCATTTTTGATAAGGGATAGCATCACAGCAGTGCTGAGGGAGGATATTCCCGGAAATACATCCAGGAAGTTATTTCAGTGGAACTGAGAAATAAGAAAAGGGATGATCACCTTATTGGGATAATATTATAGACCCCCTAATAGTCAGAGGGAAATTGAGAAACAAACTTGTAAGGAGATCTCAGCTATCTGTAAGAGTAATAGGGTAGTTATGGTAGGAGATTTTAACTTTCCAAACATAGACAGGGACTGCCATATTGTTAAAGGTTTAGATGGAGAGGAATTTGTTAAGTGTGTACAAGACAATTTTCTGATTCAGTATGTGGATGTACCTACTAGAGAAGGTGCAAAACGTGACCTACTCTTGGGAAATAAGGCAGGGCAGGTGACTGAGGTGTCAGTGGGGGAGCACTTTGGGGCCAGCGGTCATAATTCTATTAGATTTTAAATAATGATGGAAAAGGATAGACCAGATCTAAAGGTTGAAGTTCTAAATTGGAGAAAGGCCAATTTTGACAGTATTAGGCAAGAGCTTTCAAAAGCTGATTGGAGGCAGATGTTCACAGGTAAAGGGACAGCTGGAAAATGGGAAGCCTTCAGAAATGAGATAATGAGAATCCAGAGAAAGTATATTCCTGTCAGGGTGAAAGGGAAGGCTGGGAGGTATAGGGAATGCTGGATGACTAAAGAAATTGAGGGTTTGGTTCAGAAAAAGAAGGAAGCATATGTCAGGCATTGATAGGATAGATCGAGTGAATCCTTAGAAGAGTATAAAGGCAGAAGGAGTATACTTAAGAGGGAAATCAGCTGGGCAAAAAGGTGATGTGAGATAGCGTTGGCAAATATAGTTAAGGATAATCCAAAGGGTTTTTACAAACATATTAAAGGAGAAAAGGGTAACTAAGGAGAGAATAGGGCCCCTCAAAGATCAGCAAGGCAGCCTTTGTGTGGAGCCACAGAAAATGGGGGAGGTACTAAATGAATATTTTGCATCAGTATTTACTGTAGGGAAATAGATGGTGACATCTTGAAAAATGTTCAGATTATAGAGGAAGAAGTGCTGGGTGTCTTGAAACGGTTAAAGGTGGATAAATTCCCAGGACCTGATCAGGTGTAGCCGAGAACTCTGCGGGAAGCCAGAGAAATGATTGCTGGGCCTCTTGCTGAGATATTTGTATCATCGATAGTCATAGGTGAGGTGCCGGAAGACTGGAGGTTGGCAAACATGGTGCCAATGTTTAAGGGTGGGAAAGACAAGCCAGGGAACTATAGACCAGTGAGCCTGACCTCGGTGGTAGGCAAGATGTTGGAGGGAATCCTGAGGGACAGGATGTAAATGTATTTGGAAAGGCAAGGTCTGACTAGGGATAGTCAATATGGCTTTGTGTGTGGGAAATCATGTCTCACAAACTTGATTGAGTTTTTTGAAGAAGTAACAAAGAAGATTGATGAGGGCAGAGTAGTAGATGTGATCTATATGGACTTCAGTAAGGCGTTCGACAAGGTTCCCCATGGGAAACTGATTAGCAAGGTTAGATCTCATGGAATAAAGGGAGAACTAGCCATTTGGATACAGAACTGGCTCAAATGTAGAAGACAGAGGGTAGTGGTGGAGGGTTGTTTTTCAGACTGGAGGCCTGTGACCAGTGGAGTGCCACAAGGATCGGTGCTGGACCCTCTACTTTTTATCATTTACATAAATGATTTGGATGCGAGCATAAGAGGTACCATTAGTAAATTTGCAGATGACACTAAAATTGGAGGTGTAGTGGACAGCGAAGAGGGTTACCTCAAATTACAACAGGATCTGGACCAGATGGGCCAATGGGCTGAGAAGTGGCAGATGGAGTTTAATTCAGATAAGTGTGAGGTGCTGCATTTTGGAAAATCAAATCTTAGCAGGACTTAATGGTAAGGTCTTAGGGAGTGTTGCTGAACAAAGAGACCTTGGAGTGCAGGTTCCTAGCTCCTTGACAGTGGAGTCGCAAGTAGATAGGATAGTGAAGGCGGCATTTGGTATGCTTTCTTTTATTGGTCAGAGTATTGAGTACAGGAGTTGGGTGGTCATGTTGCAGCTGTACAGGACATCGGTTAGGCCACTGTTGGAATATTGCATGCAGTTCTGGTCTCCTTCCTATAAGAAGGATGTTGTGAAACCTGAAAGGGTTCAGAAAAGATTTACAAGGATGTTGCTAAGGTTGGAGGTTTTGAGCTATAGGCAGAGGCTGAACAGGCTGGGGCTGTTTTCCCTGGAGCATCAGAGGCTGAGTGGTGACCTTATAGAGGTTTACAAAATTATGAGGGGCATGGATAGGATAAATAGACAAAGTCTTTTTCCTGGGACCGGCCAGAACTAGAGGGCATAGGTTTAGGGTGAGAGGGGAAGCTGTAAAAGAGAACTAAGGGGCAACTTTTTCACGCAGAGGGTGGTACATGTATGGAATGAGCTGCTAGAGGATGTGGTGGAGGCTGGTACAATTGCAACATTTAAGAGACTTTTGGATGGGTATATGAATAGGAAGGACTTGGAGGGATATGGGCCAGGTGCTGGCAGGTGGGACTAGATTAGGTTGAGATATCTGGTCGGTGTGGACAGGTTGGACCGAAGGGTCTGTTTCCATGCTGTACATCTCTCTGGCTCTATGATTTGCTTATGGTTACTGACATGGACAAGAAATTGTGTGGCAATTTCAGAGGTGCTCAATCAAACGTAGACTGTAACAATTGATCAGGCTATCACAACAGGACAGAGCAGAACCACAAACAGAAATAGAATAGCACTACAAGACAAAATGACTCAAAAAAAAACTTACCCAACAGCAGAAAAGATAACACAACAGATACCTGGGTAAGAAACCTCTCCAACAGACAGCTTACAGACATTAAAAGAAAACAGTACTAGCTAAAAAGGGACTCAACTACAACCACAGGGACGCCAAAAATGCAGACTTCCCAGCTGCACTAGTACGTCCGTTCAGAATCCAGCCTCGGGCAACTATCTCTGTGGAGTTTGAATATTCTCTCAGTGTCTGTGAGGGTTTCCTCCGGGTGCTCCGGTTTCCTCCCACAGTCCAAAAGATGTGCAGGTTAGCTGAATTGGCCATGTTAAATTGCCCATAGTGTTAGGTGCATTAGTCAGGGATAAATGTAGGGAAATGGGTCTGGATGGGTTACTCTTCAGAGGGTCGGTGTGGACTGGTTGGGCTGAAGGGCCTGCTTCCACACTGTAAGGAATCTCATCTAAAAACAAAACAGACTTACTGAAGAGACATAGCAAATGGTCAGACAAACCATTGTACCCTTACCAACAAACAAATTGAACACAATGGAGAGAGAAGCCCTAAAAACACTCAAAGGACAGAAACATAATCATACTACCAGTAGATAAAGGCAGAATGAGAGTGATCATGAACAAAACAGACTATGTACAGAGGCAGAAAAATTACTTGCAGATACTGCACCTACCTACAGAGAGAGAGTGTGACCCCAGGCCACAGTTAACCAATAAAATAAACAACATTACAGAACCTCCACAAAAATGGACTGATAACCAAAGACAGACTTACAAAAGATGAAACCAGTAGGCACCAACACCACATGATAGAGAACATAGAACATAGAAAAATACAGCGCAGTATAGGCCCTTTGGCCCTCGATGTTGCGCCGATCCAAGCCCACCTAACCTACACTAGCCCACTATCTTCCATATGCCTATCCAATGCCCGTTTAAATGCCCATAAAGAGGGAGAGTCCACCACTGCTACTGGCAGGGCATTCCATGAACTCACGACTCGCTGAGTAAAGAATCTACCCCTATACCTAGCACCCCTTAATTTAAAGCTATGCCCCCTGGTAATAGCTGACTCCATACATGGAAAGAGGTTCTCATGGTCAACCCTATCTAAACCCCTAATCATCTTGTATACCTCTATCAAGTCACCCCTAAACCTTCTTTTCTCCAATGAAAACAGCCCCAAGTGCCTCAGCCTTTCCTCATACGATCTTCCTACCATACCAGGCAACATCCTGGTAAACCTCCTCTGCACCCGTTCCAGTGCCTCCATATCCTTCATATAGCATGGCGACCAAAACTGCGCACAATACTCCAGATGCGGCCGCACCAGAATCTTATACAACTGCAACATGACCTCAGGGCTCCGGAACTCAATTCCTCTACCAATAAAAGCCAGTACGCCATATGCCTTCTTCACCGCACTATTTACCTGGGTGGCAACTTTCAGAGATCTGTGTACATGGACACCAAGATGATTTTACAGATTGCCTAAGGTACACAAACCAGGCATACCACTTAAGACTCATTGTGACACTTCATTACATAAACTGGCCAAAGAACATCAACAGAAACTTCAAATATCTCATCAGCAGATCCAAACACTCCGTACAGTCATCACAGGAATTCCTGGACAATATCAAGAACATAAATAAGGACAAAACAATGGTCTCATTTGATGTAACGGCACTTTTTACCTCAATTGACAGAACCTTAGCGAAAGAAACAATAGCCAACCTCTTGGAAAAACAGAACAGGCAACATGACAAGGAACTAAAATCCTGGACCGGTGCTCGATGACAAACTTCATATTCAGCAGCCAGATACATGAACAAATCAATGGGACACCCATCTCTGTGCATCACTACTTCTGCTATGAACAAAGACTGGAACAAACAGCCCTCCCACAAATCTGACCCAAACTTTGGATCAGATACATGGACGATACTTTTCTAGTAATTTAAAGAACAGAGGAGTGAGAGCACACACTGGATTATCAACACCATGCTCACAGGGATCAAATTTATGAGGAGGAAATAACATAAAACAGAATACACAACAAAAGTGTACAGAAAAACCACACACACACACTGACAGACCAAATCCTGAATTAGAACCACCAAACACACACAAAATGACCCTGTTCAAAGGGCTACAACACATTGCAGCACTCCTGATCTGCTAAGAGAAGAACACCTCTACAAAGCTTTTACCAACAACAGAAACCCCTGCAAGTTCATCCACAGATGCCTGGCAGATAAAAATGACGATGACATACCACAACCCTACACACTAATCACTCTACCTTATATAAAAAGCATACCAGAAATGACAGCCAGACTCCTCCGACCACTCAGATTTATGATAGCACATAAAACGGACAGCCACACTCAGACAACAAATCACCAGAAAAGATCCAATACCCATCATGTGCAGGGCAAACATGTTGTACAAGATTCCATGTAGAGACTGCACGAAACACAGTCTTGGACAATCAGGCAGACAACTGCCAAGGTAACAGCTCAGGTTGATACATTAGCAAGCAAAAAGCACATGTGAATGAATTAATTTGTTCAGGATACTTATTGCTGGCCCTGAATCACATGTGACACAGTTACTTTGCAGAGGGTGTTTTAGGTTAGATTTGATGTCACTTGATAATTGCTAAACTCCTGACAGTCTGATAGTGAAATAGGAAACCAGAAACCAATCTTGACTCAGTTTTACATTCATTCACGGATTTAAAAATTACAAGTCAATAGCTTCCAAATTTATTCCCACACCCTGTGTTAGTAAGTGTCTCATTTGGAATCAATGAAACCAAATTAAGCCCAATTAAAAACTGTGATTGAATCCATTACTTTTTGGTGCAATGAATTTGTGTCATGCTCTTGCAGTAGTACTGTTCCTATCTTTGAGCATGAGGCATATGTTCTATTCTTAGATGTGCCAAACCTTTGTAATAACATCTCTGGGAAGTTTGATTAGAAAATATCTGCAATTTGTGCTATAAAACAAAGACACTGTTAACACTAACATCCAGGGAACAGTTCCAATGTTGTCACTTTTAGATCTACCAGTCAATATAGATGGGGCTTATTGGAAGGTTTTCAACGGGTTATTCAAATATGCAAGGTTCACCGAAGAGCAGTTCAAAGGTTTATAGGCATTGAGGAAAAGGATAGTATGTGAGACAAACCAATGTAGACTTCAGGTCAGACAATGTTGCTGTGCAGCTGGAGTGCTGAGAAGACAATCACACTACATTAGTGAGCAAGGGAGTGTAGATCTAAGGGAAAAATCCAGGGGCAAAAATAGTTTGGTAAAACTATCAATGAAAAGTTATAAATTCTAAGAGCTGATTGTAGAATCCAGGGCAGTGTAGCCCCAGGAAGTGTGACGGTGTATAACATATGCATTCATCGAGGAAGTTCATAACAGAGTGGCTCTTAAGTGAGTTTCAAGATCGCCAAGTGAAGTACTGTAATATCTTATAAAGGTTTTGTGAGATTTGATGATGTAACACGTCACCAACATCTGGCGAATTGCTGAAAATTCCATGAGATTTCTCTCGATTATATTTGATGTGCTGTATAGGTAGTCACTTGCATTTTTATCAATAATTGCCTTGTTAATTCTACATTAATGTGAATTGTGTATATTTATAAGATACAGTAGATTGGAATATTAGCGTGTGGTAAAGTTAATTACCATTTGTTCAAAATCATCAAATCTCGTGATTTTATTTTCTAAGCAAATACCTGGCTTTCACGTGTCAAAAACCTTACAAAGAAAGTTACCGGTCCTTAAACGGATCATGATATAAATGTGGTGGTATGGTCTGGGACCATAACAAAACAAGTTAATGAGTGGCAAGGGGAATTGTGTTCTCCCTTACCAGGGACATCCAAATACAGATATAACTACAGAAGTGAGTCGGGCAACTGTGTCTGACAACTCTTTGCATGGCTCACTTTGTGGAACTGTGAATGGTCACCTAGGCAGTGTCTCTTTATAGATATTTCCTAATCAAACTGGTCAGAAATGGTATTAAACACCTCTGGAGTCAATGAGACTTGAACTCAGACCTTCCTGGTTCAGAGATAGGGACACTAGCACTGTACCACAAGGCCCTCATGCCTCTTTAAACTCATTTGAAAAAACAAATTACTGAAAAGACTTGGATTCTTATCTTTGAGTGGAAAACATATGCTACGTCATAAAGAAATCTGTCAGCAATCAATATCAGAAGTATTAAACCCTGTAAATTAGGCAGATATGAGACATAACGTCCACTGTCTGCCATTCTTGGTGGGGGGGGGAACGGTAGAGGAAGTGGGGGATGGGATGGGGAGTACATCTATACACATACTATTGCAAAATTATAAACCAGTTTTTATAGACTTATTTAGAGTTGTTATATCTGTTTTTTCCTGCTTTGTGAATTTTTCTCTAATATGGAAGTGCCAGTGTTGGACTGAAGTAATTTTTCTTTTAAAAGCTGTTGTTGCTATTGCTTAACCAGCTCCCTTCTAATGGATATCATAGAATCCTTACAGTGTGGAAGCAGACCATTTGGCCCCTCAAGTTCACACCGACCCTCTGAAGCGTAGCCCACCCATATCCCCTACCCCCATCATAGGTCAGAGATGTGCATTTCACCAAATGGCTAAGAACAGTATTACTGTTAATAAACGGTCTTAGCATGAGATTATATTCTCATTATTCACAGAGAAGGCTTGAACTATTTAGCTGGCGCAGTTAAATATTAAAAATGATATTGACCTGATTTTGTAGTTAACATGAAGAAAAGAAGTTTGCCATTTGTTATGTTTTCACTGACTTAATGGTAGAGGTTTGTTATTGCTAATTGCTTTCATTTAGGTTAAGTTAATGAACCTGAAAATAAAACACCTTTAGAAATAGATGGGCACTGCATTGAGTAAGAGTGCTTTATCTCCCCTTCCAAATCTATTTTGATTTAGGCTCTTCCCTCTTCCCATCTCTTAGTTCTTTGATGGACTGCACTGCCCTTAACAGGCTTTGGACATAAATTAAATTCTTGGAAAATATGGGTGATTTACAGTTGGTGGTGGAAGGATGAAATACAAAATGGGGTGATTTGGTTCGGGAAAAAGAAATGGCCGTGCATAAAGTGGCACCTGGATTGCTTCTTATGTTGTAGAGAAAGTGTCTTTACCTCTAAACTGGCAAGCTTCAAGTTCAACTTCCATTTGTTCCAGAGGTGTGTCCTGAACAGGCCGATTGGGATTCCTGAAGAAGGGCTCATGCCCGAAACGTTGATTCTCCTGCTCCTTGGATGCTGCCTGACCTGCTGCGCTTTTCCAGCAACACATTTTCAGCTCTGATCTCCAGCATCTGCAGTCCTCACTTTCTCCAGTTCGATTGGGATGACCATCTAAAGACACACTTGAACGCAGCTGACCAGTGGAGAATGGACGACTGTCAAGAAATGTACAGTGAAGAAACTGGTGAAATTGTTCCAGACTACTGCTAGGCCAGTGTTAGATGGAGTCCTTGCTGGAGGAAACCAGGCCTTTCAGCTCGCGTACCATATATCCCTTCTACTTGGGTGTCTATCTTTGAACAATCCTGACAGGAGCTGGAAGCCAGAATCACCTCTTACCTACAGAGGGTTACTGGACCTGACTGCCTGGCACTCTTCCATGGTCATGTCTGTACATGAAGCACAAGATGTCCATTGCCACACTTGAGCACTTCCACTGCTAATGGACACCATGGGAGATGGAGTACATTTACTACAAAATGCCAAATTCAATTTAAAATTTAAAATCTTTGTTTTGAACTGTTTATTTTGGTTACAATGCTTCTTTAAAAGGTCTTTGAATTTGCCTGAATTGGATTTAATTGGCTTTAGTTGAATGTTTATTACAAGAATATGAAGAGTTGGAGACCCTGTATGATGAACTCATTCTTAAATGGTGTGCATTGGTGATTTATTTTTTCTGCCAAGTCCATGGTCTTGATTTATGACATGCAACTCCTCTTTGTAGACTGCTCAGGTCTGCATAGGTCTTTATGAGTCTTACCTGCTTTTTTTTAAGACGAGGATCTGATCATGATTTAAAACATTGGATAAAAGCAAATTACTGCAGATGCTGGAATCTGAAACCAAAAAAGAGAAAATGCTGGAAAATCTCAGCAAGTCTGGCAGCATCTGTAAGGAGAGAAAAGAGCTGAAGTTTTCAAGTCTAACTGACCCTTTGTCAAAGCTCTTTTTGTTTTTGCGGCGGAGGCGAAGGAGCTGAGAGAAAGGGGTAGAGTCCTTACAGGACATAGGGTGAGAAGAGCTGTAGTCCAGCTATCTGTGGGAGTCAGTGGGCTTGTAATGGATATTAGTGGATAGGCTATTGCTGGAAATGTAGACAGAAAGGCCAAGGAAAGGAAGGCAAGTGTTGGAGATGGACCAGGTGAAGGTGATGGAGGGACGAATTTTTCCAGGTCAGGACAAGAGCATGAAGCCGCACCGAAATAGTCATCGATGTACCAATAAAGCAGTTGTGGGAGGGAACCCGGGTAGGCCTGGAACAAGAAATGTTCCACATACCCCATGAAAAGGCAGGCATAGCTAGGACCCATGCGGGTACCCATTGCTACACCTTTGATTTGGAGAAAATGGGATGAGTTGAAGGAGAAGTTGAGAGAGAGAACAAGTTCAGCCAGGCAGAGGAGACTGGTGGTGGATAGAGATTGTCCGGGCCTCTTTTTGAGAAAGAAGCGAAGAGTTTTCAAGCCGTCTTGGTGTGGGATGGAGGTGTAAAGAGATTGCACATCCATGGTGAATAGAAGGTGGTTAGGGCCTGCGAATTGAAAGCTGTCAATGTGTCGCAGGGCATCAGAGGAATCCTGGATGTAGGTGGGGAGGAAGTGAACCAGAGAAGTAAAGATGGAGTCGAGGTAGGAGGAAGTAAGTTCAGTGAGGCAGGAGCATGCTGACACAATGGGCCTGCCGGGACATTCCTTCTTGTGGATTTTGGGGGGTAGGTAGAAACGGGCTGACTGGGGTTGGGAGACTGAGGTTGGAAGCTGTGGGGGGGGAGGCATCCGGAGGAAATGAGGTCAGTCACGGTGTTGGAGACAATGGCTTGATGCTCAGTGGTGTGATCATGCTCCAGAGGGAGGTTGGAGGAGGAATCTGAGAGTTGGAGCTCAGCCTCTGCGAGATAGAGATCAGTACGCTAGACAACAACATCACCCCCTTTGTCAGCAGGTTTGATGACAAGGTTGTGGTTGGACCTAAGGGAGCATAGGGCAGAAAGTTCAGATGGAGAGAGCTTGGAATGGGTAAGAGGGGCAGAGAAATTAAGGTGGCCAATGTCCCGTCGACAATTGTCAATGAAAAGATCGAAGGCAGGAAATTGTCCTGGCGGGGTGTCCAATTAGAGGTGGAATGTTGGAGGGATGTGAAAGGAACTGTGGAGTGGGGGGAGGACCCTTGCCCAAAGAAGTGAGCACGAAGATGAAGGCAACGGAAGAAGAGTTCAGCATCATGTTGAGCCCAGTATTCATTGAGGTGGGGACATAAGGGTACAAGGCTGAGTCCTTTGCTGAGAACAGCACGCTCAGCCTCAGAGAGGGGAAGGTCAGAGGGTATGGTGAACACAAGGCAAGGGCTGGGGCTGGAAGAGATGGGGTTCGAGGGATTGGGACTGTTGGAAGGTGGAGGGTGGGCAGGTGTGTGGATGATAGGTTGAAGCTTGCGTTCCTTAACATCTGCAAGAAACAGGAAAAGTTTTGAGTTAAGGCATCAAATAATACGAAGGATGAAATGAAACTGTGGACCAGGACAGCTTTGAGAGAGCTGAAAATGTGTTGCTGGAAAAGCGCACAGGTCAGGCAGCATCCAAGGAGCAGGAGAATCGACGTTTCAGGCATGAGCCCTTCTTCAGGATTCCTGATGGAGGGCTCATGCCCGAAACGTCGATTCTCCTACTCCTTGGATGCTGCCTGACCTGCTGCGCTTTTCCAGCAACACATTTTCATCTCTGATCTCCAGCATCTGCAGTCCTCACTTTCTCCTAGCAGCTTTGAGAGAGAGTATGTTGGTGCTGCTGGAGAGAGGTGTCAAGTGCTTTTATGTGGCGGCGCATGGCCCTGAGTGTAGCTTTTAGGATGCGGTGAGAACAGCAGTTGAAAAAATATTGTATGTCGTGCAAGTACCTGTAATCCTGGAGGCTGCACGCAGGGTAGATTTGAGTTGAAATCCACGTGGAGTAAGTCGGAGGCAAAGACAGACACTGAGGAAGGAAATATGGCTGTGGAAGCGAGTCTTAGTAAATAACACTGAAAGAGAAGAGGAAAGCAGTGAAGGTGGACAGGGGGAAAGAGACAGATGAAAATCCTGTTGGAGAGAAGAGCAGTACTTCTTCAGGGTAGGCATTCCTGGGAGAGAGGTGGCAGTGGGTTAAACACTGGGTTAAAGCAAATTACTGCGGATGCTGGAATCTGAAACCAAAAAAGAGAAAATGCTGGAAAATCTCAGCAAGTCTTGCAGCATCTGTAAGGAGAAAAAAGAGTTGACATTTCGAGTCTAACATTTAAAAAAAACTGTTAACTACCTATGATTTATTCAAACCCAAATTCTACATTGTTTCTCATATTACTGATACATCAAAATGCCACCTTAACTTATATATGCCATTTGCATTATTTGTAACATTTCCCATCATACAGAACTAAGCAAATTACAGAATTTTAAGCTGGTTTACTACTTATTCCAATATTCACACTGTGAAACTTATCAACGCACAACATTTTCCATACTTAAATGCAATAAGTGATCATACTTATGAGGAAATAAAGAGAACAAGCTTGTGATTCTTTTTGCCCTAAGGAAATGCTATCGCAAATTATTCACAGCACTAAAATGGGAATAATTTAGTTCATTGCATTTTCAAATTTGTATAAATAAAAGTTTGTTAGACTCCAAAAGTTTACAAGGAATTGTATGTATCACCGAGTAGCTTCTCCTGTAATGCAAATTTAATCAATCATAGGAAAATGAGAATGGTTCCTCCCTTTTTCATTAATACTGTGCCTGAAGGCAAACTACTACAAAGGTCACTGCACTGAAATAAAGTAGCTCCCAGGCTTTTTTCACACTAACAGAATATACAGAAATGCCATTTAAAAGCCAGCAGGGTTTAACAGTAATCCCTCCGCAAGGTTTAACTCTAATCCTGCAGAAGCGATTGATATTGATTTCCTGTTTTATTGTTCTTTGATTTCCATTTTTGTTATTTAAGGAAAGGATGATGGATTATTGACCTTCAGCATGCTCACTACCATGGCTGGTATTCTTTTGTGTCCTGTGATCCAATACCCTCAGGATCTGCTTCTTCCATATATAATGCATTTCCTCCTGATGAGAACACATTTAGAGAATGTTACAGATAGCTTGAACTATAATCCTAGGTTTAGCCTTTGTTTATTCCTTCTCACAATGGATCAGCCGACTGTTTTATAGCACATCTCTCTCTACAGTACATAATTGTAATCAGGTGCCTAACAGTATACGTGAAGTCACTTATGTTGGTTCGTCCCAGATTCATTAGCATGCCCATGATGGGTGCAACATAACGTTTGAGTCAATTGTTTCGGAGGTGCCAGTGTTGGACTATGGTGGACAAAGTTAAAAATCACACAACACCAGGTTATCACTAACACCAACACCTGTTGGACGATAACCTGATGTTGTGTGATTTTTAATTTTGAGTCTATTGTCAGACAACTGCAAATTTATTGAGAGGAAAATACACAATTCAACAATGAAAACACTATCACCCCATTAATGATCCTCATTAATGTAAATTTTCTCCCTTAATGCCAGAAGAACCAATGACAGGAATATACACCACTGTGAATTTTAGTTGCACTTGCTGGGCTTAAGGATGAATAAACATAATAGCCCAGATTTTCCTGGAAATACTGATCATTTTGATCTCACACTATTTATGTCAAAGAAACTCTTGAATGATGCAAAAAGGAAGAGAAAATTATGGAGCAAGTGCCTTACACAATTAATTATTCCATGTTTTTCAGGGACTTGTGCAGAGTGCTGATGTTAACCTTGCCGAAAACATTTCAAAAGTAATTAGCCTTGCTCTGTCTCCAATAAAATTGATGGTGATCAAGAATTTTCTGCAATTTTGTCAGTTTGTACAGTGCTATTACTCAGGCTGAAAAATAATGATACAGGTAACCTGGTGATGTTATGATAAATTAACAAATGAGAAGTGTCATATGAAATACTCATAGCATTTGTAAATTAGTAAAGCCAATTTTGTATTAAGTTAAATTCAAATAAATAAGAACTTGGACAATATTGATTGCATACCTACCTATTAGCTTGCTGCACATGTTAATCCACATTAAATCATTTGGATTATAAAACACAATCAAAGATTTAAGTTTCACTATTTAAGTGTTTGCCCTTTCAACATGCTCCTCTACATTTAAGCTATTTGCATCCTGCAGACACCAGCACATAAATTCTAAGGCCTGATCTTTTCAAATTACCTCAATTAGATTTTATTGAGAATGAACAGTCCATCTGATTTAATTCAAAGTTTGTGAATCTTAGCCATGTGCAAAGATCTATTATGGATGTGCCAAAGAAATAATAAACAATCCAAGTCTGTAAATGCCCTTTTGCTTTGCTGCTGACAGTTTGAAACATTTAATTAGAAGACTGGGAACATTTGGAGTGGGTTAACAATGATAGGGTAATTGCATTAGACAGTGAAATTTACAGCATACGTTTGCCATCTTACCACTGCATGGGTCAATGTTAACTATTGAAGTTGTCACAAAGGTTAGCTTGGCAGTGGAAGAATAAAGAAAACTTTTTCTTGGACAATTTAGTAGAAACGATTAGACCATATGACATATTCCAGAACAGTCCATTCAGCCCATCAAATTTGCTATCAATGAGACCAGGGCTGATCCAATAACCCTCAACTCCATTTTTCAAATTGAAAAAGATACAATTTAGAATCTTATTGTACACAATGGTAAATTCAAGCTTATATTGTCAAAATGTGAGTATCACTACCTGCATCTCAAGGTAATAGCTTTATCCACATCGATTTTGTGCTTATAACTCAGCTGGGGCATTCTTATATCTGTGGAGCTGAATGGCATGACTTTCTGACTGAGGAAGATACTGTGAAATGAGAAGACAGGCCAGTGAAAAATTGTTCCTCCTTATCAGCTTAGTATGCAGAAAAAAAGTGGAAGGTATAATCCCAGCAAAAAAATAAATTACAATGCTGCTGACAGGAATAAATATGTAAGGCAGGTGGAGTCCTACAAACTTGAGGGCAAGGTTTCAATTAGTTCCTTCAATTAACTATAACTTTTTAAAATTGCCTTTTCAACTGAATATAACAGACCATACTAAGTGCTTCAAAGGTAGTGAAATCAAATTTCCCAGCAATTTTAGAAGCAATATTGGGAGTTTAAACTACTGTTGTGGGGTGAGCTGGGGTGTCGGGAACCAGAGCAGCAGGTCAGTGAGTATATAGACAGGGGAAGGGGTTGAAATTAAACAAAGAAGAACAGTCAGACAGAAGTAAGTTACAGAAGGAGTATAAAGTGCAGGACAGGCATGTTCCTGTGCAAATGAAGGAGCGGAATGACAGGATTTGGGAACCTTGGATGACAGAGGAAATTATCAGCTTTCTCAAAAAAAGGAAACACAGCTAAAGTCTAGACAACTAAAAACAAAGTTATTGAAGAATATAGAGCAAATAGGAAGGAGTTCAAACTGGGAGTTAGGAGGGCTAAAAGAAGCTATGAAATGTCCTTAACCAGCAGAGTTAAGGAGAATGCCAAGGAATTTTATCCATACATTAAGAGCAAGAAGGTAGTGAAGGAAATATCTCCCAAAGGATTTTCCTACAGATAATTCATATATATTATAAACATATATATTATTATATTTTATATATTATTATATATTATATAATATATATTATATATATATTATAGGCCCACTCAAGGATAAATAAGGAAGATTGTGTGTTGAGATAGAGGAAATGGGTGAGATCCTTAATGAGTACTTTGTTTTGATATTCACCAAAAAGAGGGCTGTTAGGGATGTTCAGTTTAGGAAAAAGTGTGTGAATACCCTAGGGCAGATCAACTGAATGAAGGAGGAGGTGTTGATTGTCTTGAAATATATTTAAGGGAAGCAAGTCCCCAGAGCCAGACTGGGTCTATCCCAGGATACCTTGGGAGGAAATAGCTGGGGCCTAAACAGATACCTTTGCATCCTCTTTGGCCTCAGGCAATGTTCCAAAGGATTGGAGAATCATCAATGTTGTTCCTTTGTTAAAGAATCCAGGAAATTATAGCCTGATATCAGTGGTGGGAAGTTGTTGGAGAAGATACCAAAATTGGCAGAATGGCAGATAGAGAAGAGGATTGTCAAAGAATAAAGCAAGATGCAGATAAATTGTAGATTTGAGCAGAGAAATGGGAGATGGAGTCTAATCCAGTCAACTGTGAGGTGATGCATTTTGGGAGATCAAATTTGGGCGTGAATTATACAATAAATAGTAGAGCCCTTAGAAACATTAACATACAGCGGGACCTGGGCATTTAAGCCCACAGATCCCTGAAAATGGCAACACCAATAGATAAGTGGTCAAGAAGGCATACAGCACACTTGCCTTCATTGGTTAGGCCATCGAACATAAAAGTTTGAAAGTAACGTTATAGCTATATAAAACTTTACTTAGGCTACATTTGGAAAATTGTGTGTATTCCTGGTCTCCACACTACCAGAAGGATGTGGATACTTCGGAGGGAGTGCAGAGAAGGTTTACCAAGATGTTGCCTTGTCTGGAGGGCTTTAGTTATGAGGAGAGGTTGGATAAATTATATTTTCACTGAAAAGACGGAGGCTGAGGGATGACCTAATACAGGTCTAAAGTTGAGAGGTATAGAAAGAATGGAAAGCCAGAGGCTTTTTCCAAGGGTGGAAAGGTCAACTACAAGAGGGTACAGGGTCAAAGTGAGGAGAAGGCAAGGTTTTTCGGGAAGTAGTAGGTGTCTGGAGCGCACTGCCAGTGGAAGTGGTGGATGCAGGCACATTAGCAACATTTAAGGCATGTCTTGATAGACACATGAACTGGAGGCAAACAGAGGGATAGAAACCATGCATGGGCAATAAGTAGCAGGTCTAAATGAGATTAGGAATTGGCGCAGGCTTGGTAGAATTGTATTGTATTGTATTATATTGTATAACTCCTTAGCATGTGAACATTGAAGTGTGCAATGCACACAGAAGCTACAATTTGGAATTTTATTCATATATTTAGAGTACCTGGTCAAATCAGCATTGTGATAGCATTCATAAGCCGCTGGTACAGCCCCATCACCAGTTGCCAAGTTCAGAAATACATTCATCTTTATTTGATGTTTTGCAAGAATGTGATGAAAAGTTTAATTAGACCTCCTACTGTACAGAATTCTCATGCAAATTGATCCCTCATTAAAGTGATTCAGCATAAACGCCCTTGTCAGAGCAGCTGCATGTGAAGACTAAATATACCAGGTAGGTTCAATTTCACATGCAATCCTTTTGTTGAACTAATGTCTCCTCAGAATTGAATCTGAAATAATCTTCAGCATTGGTGGCTCTTCTGCCTGTAGCAGTTCCCATGAAGGTAAAGTTTGATGTCAGCCCACCAATTCCCAGTGTCAGTATTTTATAAATTAGTCACTCTTCAGTACATCTAAGCAGAGAGCTAATGACACATGTCATATTTGCCAGAAAAACAATATTTTGCTATCTTTGCATAGAGTGATATGGCACTTTAACCCAGTGGAGTTATATGCTGCATAATGTTTGATTCTATTGCTGGCATGTATATGAAAGATTTATTTTAATTTGGAGGTCAACATACATCAGGAGGGAACCAATAAACAGAGGTGCTTTATCTGATTACCTTCTATAGAAACACAAGGGGCCAGAGTTTAAAATAGTCAGATAGTTGTTGTAGCAATGTTGGTTGGAGTTGTGCAAAAATCCTGACTTTGAGAAAATTGTGCGAGAAACTCAAAGTTCTAATGGGTAATTCTATTGCATGTGGAATTCTACAAAGAAGCACCTTAAAGATTGAGATATTAGAATATTCTGACATACTTCAGTTTAATAATCACCCAAGAAAAGTTGGGAGAATTAAAAACGGACTCTAATTTCCGGCCAACTATCAAATTGACAACCTGGCTCACAACTGATTCTCCTTATTGTAACTCTTGTCACATTGTCCCCACCAGAATGACTCCACTCTCCTGACACCCACTGCTCCACGCACAATCACACCAGACTTGGTATTCCACTCCCCCAATTGTCCCATGACGCCAAATACACTGAACCCCATCAAACTCCTCAGTCTACTCCAAAAACTCATCTATTTCTGACCACCCTACTCACTTCCCTATGTGGCACTGTTACCGCCTTACCCACCTGGCTCCTACCAACCTCATAGTATACCTTGTATTACTTCTCCCTACCCTCTCTGCCCACCTACCACCCCCATCCACATCAGCCAACTGACACCTACCTCCTATCTCCTCCTGGGTGGGTACTCTTCAGAGCTGGCCCCCTACCCCCTATCCTCTCACCTACCACCCTAACCACACACCCCCTCCATGTACCATCTTAATAATCCTTCCGCAGAAACTGTCAAATTATCTGGCTGCACTGCTGAACATTTAAATCAAGGTCGCAGCATGCTAACAGCTGCAAACAGGCCATGGTTTCCATGGCAACACTCTGCCTTGCAGGCTGCAAGGATTCTTGGACAGCTCTTGACTGCTTCACGACAGGAGAATCTCGTCAGGAATTTCCAGAGGAGAGGTTATTTCAAATTTTGGTTGCAGGCGTGCACACGAGCGTATGTGTATGTGTGTACGCATGGGACCGAAATAGGCTTTCCAACCCTTGTTAGAATTTCTGGACCATGATCACAGACAGATACCAAATACCATGGAGTTCACAAATGAACCAAAATTCTGATTAAATCAAATTCTAGATGATGAAAGCAGATAAGGGGAACCAATCCCTCTGATGAATGAAGCAATAACAAGAGGTGCTAGGTTTAAGTTCAGGATTCCTACTTCCCAACCCTCTCTATGTCCCTGGTATCCTACTCCCGTCATCCATGTGACCCTTCTCAGGAGAGATGAGGTGAATTTATTTTACACTCAGCTAGAATGCTCCAACTGAAGAGGTGATGCAAGCCAATTCCGTAAATACTTTCAACCAGGAGTTGGACTTACAGTTAAAGTTGAGGTATTTACCAGGTCACTGATTAAAAGCTGAGTGTGGCAAACACAGGCATAACAGCCAGTTAACTTTCTATTAATCAAAGAATAACAGAATGTTTACAAGAATTATGCATTAGAATTCCTACAGTATGGAAACAGGCCCTTCAGCCCAGCAAGTCCACACCAACCTTCCGAAGAGTAACCCACTCAGACCCATTCCCCTATTATTTGACATTTCTCCCTAACTAAGGCGCTGAACCTACACATCCCTGAATGCTATGGGAATTTAGCATGACCAATTCACCTAACCTGCACAACTTTGCACTGTGGGAGGAAACTGGAGCACCCGGAGGAAACCCACGCAGAAACAGGGAGAATATGCAAACTCCACACAGACAGTCGCCCAAGGCTGGAGTCGAAGCCAGGCCCCTGGGGCTGTGAGGCAGCAGTGCTAACCGCTAAGCCACCATGCGACCCCATCAGCACGTCCTTTATTGACAGCACATCCTTTCAGTACATTCTATTTATGCCAGCATGCAGAAACAATTCACCGAGCACCATTCCCTTGCCTTTTCTTCAACATCCCTGCATATCTTTCATTTTCAGATAATGACTTAATATTCTTTAGAATTCCTCAATTGAACCAATCTCCACTGACTCTCAGGCACTACGTGCCAGATCCTAGCAACTTATAAGACTAAAAAAAAATCTAATCTCCATCGCTTCATTTGCTAATCTCCTTAAACCCTGGTGCTTGATCCTTTCAGAAAGGGGATTTTTTTTCTCTCTCTCTCTCTCCATCTACTCTGTCCAGACCCCTATGAATTTGAATACCTCTATCAAATACCTTGTTTTAACCTCTGTTTTTTCATAGAGGACAGTCCCAATTTCTCCAATATTTCAATGAAACCAAAGCTCCTTATTAGAGTCATAGAGTCATAGAGATGTACAGCATGGAAACAGACCCTTTGGTCCAACCCGTCCATACTGACAGGATATCCCAACCCAATCTAGTCCCACCTGCCAGCACCCGGCCATATCCCTCCAAACCCTTCCTATTCATATACACATCCAAATGCCTCTTAAATGTTGCAATTGTACCAGCCTCCACCACATGCTCTAGCAGCTCATTCCATACACGTACCAGCCTCTGTGCAAAAAAGTTGCCCCTTTTATATCTTCCCCTTCTCACCCTAAACCTATACCCTCTAGTGCTAGATTCCCCAACCACAGGGAAAAGACTTTGTCTATTTATCCTATCCATGCCTCTTATAATTTTGTAAACCTCTATAAAGGTCACCCCTCAGCCTCCGACGCTCCAGGGAAAACAGTCCCAGCCTGTTCAGCCTCTCCCTGTAGCTCAGATCCTCCAACCCTGGCAACATCCTTGTAAATTTTTTCTGAACCCTTTCAAATTTCACAACATCTTTCCAATAGGAAGGAGACCAGAATTGCACGCAACATTTCAACAGTGGCCTAACCAATGTCCTATACAGCTGCAACATGACCTCCCAACTCCTGTACTCAATACTCTGACCAATAAAGGAAAGCATACCAAACGCCGCCTTCACTATCCTACTTACCTGCACTCCAAGGTCTCTTTGTTCAACAACACTCCAGGGGATCTTACCATTAAGTGTATGAGTCCTGCTAAGATTTGCTTTCCCAAAATGCAGCACCTCGCATTTATCTGAATTAAACTCCATCTACCACTTCTCAGCCCATTGGCCCATCTGGTCAAGATCCTGTTGTAATCTGAGGTAACCCTCTTCGCTGTCCATGACACCTCCAATTGTGGTGTCTTCTGCAAACTTACTAACTGTACCTCTTATGCTCGCATCCAAATCATTTATGTAAATGATAAAAAGTAGAGGGCCCAGCACTGATCCTTGTGGCACTCCACTAGTCACAGGCCTCCAGTCTGAAAAACAACCCTCTACCACCACCCTCTGTCTTCTACCTTTGAGCCAGTTCTGTATCCAAATGGCTAGTTCTCCCTGTATTCCATGAGATCTAACCTTGCTAATCAGTTGCCCATGGGGAACCTTGTTGAATGCCTTACTGAAGTCCATATAGATCACATTTACTGCTCTGCCCTCATCAATCTTCTTTGTTACTTCTTCAAAAAACTCAATCAAGTTTGTGAGACATGATTTCCCACGCACAAAGCCATGTTGACTATCCCAAACCAGTCCTTGCCTTTCCAAATACATGTACATCCAGTCCCTCAGGATTCCCTCCAACAACTTGCCCACCACCGAGGTCAGGCTCACCGGTCTATAGTTCCCTGGCTTGTCTTTACCGCCCTTCTTAAACAGTGGCACCACGTTTGCCAACCTCCAGTCTTCCGGCACCTCACCTGTGACTATCGATGATAAAAATATCTCAGCAAAAGGCCCAGCAATCACTTCTCTAGCTTCCCACAGAGTTCTCGGGTACACCTGATCAGGTCCTGGGGATTTATCCACTTTTAACCATTTCAAGAAATCCAGCACTTTCTCCTCTGTAATCTGGACATTTTGGAAGATGTCGTCATCTATTTCCCTACAGTCTATATCTTCCATATCCTTTTCCACAGTAAATACTGATGCAAAATATTCATTTAGTATCTCCCCTATTTTCTGTGGCTCCACACAAAGGCCGCCTTGCTGATCTTTGAGGGGCCCTATTTTCTCCCCAGTTACCCTTTTGTCCTTAATATATTTGTAAAAACCCTTTGGATTCTCCTTAATTCTATTTGCCAAAGCTATCTCACGTCCCCGTTTTGCCCTGCTGATTTCCCTCTTAAGTATACTCCTACTTTCTTTATACTCTTCTAAGGATTCACTCAATCTATCCTGTCTATACCTTACGTATGCTTCCTTCTTTTTCTTAGCCAAACCCTCAATTTCTTTAGTCATCCAGCATTCCCTATACCTACCAGCCTTCCCTTTCATCCTGACAGGAATATACTTTCTCTGGATTCTTGTTATCTCATTTGTGAAGGCTTCCCATTTTCCAGCCGTCCCTTTACCTGCGAACATCTGCCTCCAATCAGCTTTCAAAAGTTCTTGCCTAATGCCATCAAAATTGGCCTTTCTCCAATTTAGAACTTCAACTTTTAGATCTGGTCTATCCTTTTCCATCACTATTTTAAATCTAATAGAATTATGGTCACTGGCCCCAAAGTGCTCCCCCACGGACCCCTCAGTCACCTGCCCTGCCTTATTTCCCAAGAGTAGGTCTAGTTTTGCACCTTCTCTAGTAAGTACATCCACATACTGAATCAGAAAATTGTCTTGTACACACTTGAGAAATTCCTCTTCATCTAAACCTTTAACACTATGGCAGTCCCCGTCTATGTTTGGAAAGTTAAAATCCCCTACAATAACTACCCTATTATTCTTACAGATAGCTGAGATCTCCTTATAAGTTTGTTTCTCAATTTCCCTCTGACTATTGGGGGTCTATAATACAATCCCAATAAGGTGATCATCCCTTTCTTATTTCTCAGTTCCACCCAAATAACTTCCCTGGATGTATTTCCGGGAATATCTTCTCTCAGCACTGCTGTAATGCTATCCCTTATCAAAAATGCCACTCCCCCTCCTCCCTGCCTCCCTTTCTATCCTTCCTGTAGCATTTGTATCCTGGAACATTCAGCTGCCAGTCCTGCCCATCCCTGAGCCATGTTTCCATAATTGCTATGATATCCCAGTCCCATGTTCCTAACCATGTCCTGAGTTCATCTGCCTTCCCTGTTAGGCCCCTTGCATTGAAATAAATGCAGTTTAATTTATTAGTCCTACCTTGTCCCTGCCTGCCCTGACTGTGTGACTCACGTCTGTTCTCAGCTGTACTCGTCTCAGATCGATCTATTTCCTTACTATCTCTCTGGGTCCCACCCCCCAACTTATTGGTTAAATCCTCCCAAGCAGTTCTAGCAAATCTCCCTGCCATTATATTAGTCCCCTTACAATTTAGGTGCAATCTGTCCTTCTTGTACAGGTCACGTCTACCCCAAAAGAGATTCCAATGATCCAAAAGTGTGAATCCTTCTCCCATACACCAGCTCCTCAGCCATGCATTCATCTGATCTATCCTCCTATCCCTGCCCTCACAAACTCATAGCACTGGGAGTAATCCAGATATTACTACCCTTGAGGACCTCTTTTTTAAATTTCTGCCTAACTCTCTGTAATCTCCCTTCAGAATCTCAACCTTTTCCCTTCCTATATCGTTGGTTCCAATGTGGACAATGACCTCCTGCTGGCCTCTCTCCCCCGTGAGAACATTCTGCACCCTCTCTGAGACATCCTTGATCCTGGCACCAGGGAAACAACACACCAGTCTGCTTTTCCTCTGCTGGTCACAGAAACTTCTGTCTGTACCTCTGACTACAGAATCCCCTAACACAATTGATTTCTTGGAAGACGACATACCCCCCTTTGCATTAGAGCCAGTCTCAATACCAGAAACTTGGCTGTTCGTGCTACGTTCCCCTGAGAATCCATCACCTCATACATTTTCCAAAACGGCACACCTGTTTGAAATGGGTATTTTCACAAAAGACTCCTGCCCCAGGTGACGACCTCTCTCATCCTTCCTGGAGTTACCCCATCTATGTGACTGTATCTGAGACTTTCCCCCCTTCCTATAACTGCCATCTATCACATACTGTTGCTGTTGCAAATTCCTCATCACTTCTATCTGTCTCTCCAACCGATCCACTTGATCTGATAAGATTCGCATCCAACAGCATTTATGGCAGATATAATCCGCAGTAACCCTTAAACTCTCTTTAAACTCCCACATCTGACAAGAAGTACATATCACTGCAAAGGCCATTTTTGCTCCTTCATGATCTACAGACCCAGAAAATAACACCATCTTATTCCTCTACAAACACTGCCCCAGGTTAAATTAATAGCTATGCCATTTGATAAGGTTCCCCATGGTAGGCTCATTCAGAAGGTCAGGAGGAATGGGATACAGGGGAACTTAGCTCTCTGGATACAGAATTGGCTGGCCAACAGAAGACAGTGAGTGGTAGTAGAAGGAAAATATTCTGCCTGGAAGTCTGTGTGATGTGTGTTCCACAGGGCTCTGTCCTTGGGCCTCTACTGTTTGTAATTTTTATTAATGACTTGGATGGGGGGATTGAAGGATGGGTCAGCAAGTTTGCAGACAACACAAAGGTTGGAGGTGTCGTTGACAGTATAGAGGGCTGTTGTAGGCTGCAGCAGGACATTGACAGGATGCAGAGATGGGCTGAGAGGTGGTAGATGGAGTTCAACCTGGATAAATGCGAGGTAATGCATTTTGGAAGGCCGAATTTGAAAGCTGAGTACAGGATTAAGGATAGGATTCTTGGCAGTGTGGAGGAACAGAGGGATCTTGGTGTGCAGGTACATAGATCCCTTAAAATGGCCACCCAAGTGGACAGGGTTGTTAAGAAAGCATATGGTGTTTTGGCTTTCATTAACAGGGGGATTGAGTTTAAGAGTCGTGAGGTCTTGTTGCAGCTCTATAAAACTTTGGTTAGATCGCACTTGGAATACTGCATCCAGTTCTGGTCACCCTATTATAGGAAAGATGTGGATGCTTTGCAGAGGGTTCAGAGGAGGTTTACCAGGATGCTGCCTGGACTGGAGGGCTTATCTTATGAAGAGAGGTTGACTGAGCTCGGACATTTTTCATTGGAGAAAAGGAGGAGGAGAGAGGACCTAATTGAGATATACAAAATAATGAGAGGCATAGATAGAGTCGATAGCCAGAGACTATTTCCCAGGGCAGAAATAACTAACACGAGGGGTCATAGTTTTAAGCTGGTTGGAGGAAAGTATAGAGGGGATGTCAGAAGCGGGTTCTTTACACAGAGTTGTGAGAGCATGGAATGCGTTGCCAGCAGCAGTCGTGGAAGCAAGGTCATTGGGGACATTTAAGAGACTACTGGACATGCATATGGTCACAGAAATTTGAGGATGCATACATAAGGATCAGTGGTCGGCACAACATTGTGGGCTGAAGGGCCTGTTCTGTGCTGTACTGTTCTATGTTCTATGTTCTATTTTAAGTTTAATCAAGAGACTCATCTCCAAAAACATATAATCAAGAAAGAATCCATTATACTCACTACAGTTCCTCCAAGATTAGTTGTGAATTTGACTGTTTGATAATTTTCCCAGATGCACTTCGATGTCCAGCAATACACGAATTCAAACAGCAAAGGCAGTAACTGTGCAGGTTCTCTCTCTCTCTCCTGCACTGTCCTCACCATGTGCTTCCTTTGTCTGCTCTTCTCCCTTTTAAAACTGCTGTTGTTTTGACTTTTTTTTCCAAAGTTCCAAAACAATGCAACAGCATATAAAACTAATTGGACTGTTTTCTCTGGAGCGTCGGATGCTGAGGGGTGACCTTATAGAAGTTTACAAAATTATGAGGGGCATGGATAGGGTAAATCGGCAAAGTCTTTTCCCTGGGGTGGGGGAGTCCAGAACTAGAAGGCATAGGTATAGGGTGAGAGGGGAAAGATATAAAAGAGACCTAAGGGGCAACTTTTTCATGCAGAGGGTGGTACGTGTATGGAATGAGCTGCCAGAGGAAGTGGTGACAGCTGGTACAATTGCAACATTTAAGAGGCAAAAGGATGGGTATATGAATAGGAAGGGTTTGGAGGGATATGGGCCGGGTGCTGGCAGGTGGGACTAGATTGGGTTGGGATATCTGGTCGGCATGGACGGGTTGGACCGAAGGGTCTGTTTCCATGCTGTACATATGACTCTATGACTCTATGACTCTAATTGCTGCTCCTGGAATTTGAGGAAATCACCTCCAACACCTAAAATACCTCAAAAAAAGGAGCAGCTCTTACAGCCAGAAATTCTTCCCGTCCTTCATCTTGGATTACCCAGAATCTGCACCCTCTATGATGGTTTCATAATCTTTCTGACGAGTTATTCCCAGGAATGGATGTAATATGCCAGTTGAAGCAAGACAGTGTTTCATATGGATTTAACATAACTTTCTTGCTCTTGGTTTCTATGGTGCTATTGATAAAGCCCAAATGCCATATGCTGTATTAACTGCTCTCTCAAAATATTTTACCACCTCCAATGATTTATTCACATGTATTCTCAGGTCTCTCTGCTCCAGCATTACCTTTAGAAATGCACATTTTGTATCAAAAATAAATCAATTCATGTTACTCTACATCTGCAACCGTCCATTCATTCCAGCAACTTGTCAATGTCCTATTAAAATTCTATACCAGGACTTCTCAAAGGTAGTTGAGGATGCTGAGTAAAAGTATGAAACACTTTATTTTATAGACTTGGATAAATCCTATGCAGAGAGAGTTCAAAGATTCAGAGGAATGAAGACAGGCGCATGAGATACACTTTAATAAAGTTGTTAGAATGACAAGGAAGAATCAGGCAAAATAAAAACCTGATGCAGACATAAAAAGCAAAATAAGAAATATATGCAGTACTGTACTGAGTAGAGGACACATTTTTGTTATTAAGCCTGGGAACAAGTTTAATGGTGACTTCCCCAAGTATTCACACAGAGGCCATTAGAGACATGGCCATTCTAATTGTAAATTTGATATAAATATGATGATTTTATTAAAATGAGTATGAGTGCTTTGGGAATCAGGGGAAAAGTTTAATTTAAAAGAATAACAACAGAAGTGAGCTCAGAAATCAGAAGAAATTCTCTGTTACACAGAATCATTGGAGCATGGAATAGTTTACAGTGAAAGCAATTGAGACACAGCTTATTGTATCTTTAGAGGAAAAAAATTAGACAAATATTTGAAGCAGAGAGAGAGATACAGGTCGATGGAAAGAAGTGGAAAGTGTGATCAATTTTTGGTCTAGTTTGCTCTAGCTCAAGAGTCAGCACAGAGAAAATAAACTAATTGGTCTCTTTCTATGCTATAGATTTCCATGCCTGGGTATGTGTGTCATGACAAGATGATAAGGGCCTGATAACCAGTGGATAGTAAGAATACATTGAAAACGTGGAGAACATTTTAATATTGGTAATATTTCAGCTTTTGTGGACAGCCTTGGATTCATCCTTGCTAGTCAGTCCCATAAGTAGCTTTTTCTTCTTCTGATTTAGAGCGTGTGCAAATTGCCTCATAAATGTTACAATACCAAGAAAGCTGGAGAAAACCAGTAGCATCTGTGGAGAGAACTGGAGTTAATGTTTTAAGACAGGTTTGACTCTTCTTTCGAACCGTTTTGAATTTCTGGAGTTCTGAAGAAATGTTATGATAAGGCACAGCAAGGCAAACCAAATTAACTTTACAATGACTGGATTTGCAACACAGTGAAATGAAAGTATTCAATAATCCTGAAAGTTCATCTAATTGTTGATAACCAAACAGTGCAAATAACAAATCTGGGACATCATGTTTAAATTCTAAACAAAATTGAATTTATTATTAATGCTTTAACAGGACATAGCTAAGTTATAAGGTAATCCAATTAATATCTATGATTTAAGACTAGTTTTCTTTGATTACACACAGACACAGTTAAAGAATAAATTAAAAAGAGAAATAAATTAATTGTAATTTGCCAATTCAATTAAACAGCTTTAACCAATGGATGCTAAGCTTTCAAACAAATATTGTATAATGCGTTATTTACAGACACACAACTGTATAATTCAGAAATCACCAATGAATACAACCAGTTCAGTAGACTTCCAGAATTAATTAATTTATTTCGTATAGATAAGGATTCTTTTCTCAGAACATTCAACAAATCTTTAAGTTTTATGACTCTATGGACAGAAAACTAGAGAATTATATACAATAGCAAGTTACTCCTTTTCTTTTTAAATCAATGCTCTCTGTGATTAGCTGGTTAGCATCTGTCCTCCTTTGATTGGCCAGCTCAACATCCAACCAGGTGCCAGCCCTAAGCATGACAACACAAGGTGTCAAGTCATCATCAGTGTTCCTTATATCAGTAATTAAATTGCATTACCTTTCAGACCAGTCACCCATAGCAAACATCTGCATTTGTTTTCTTCTCTTTTAAAGCACTCAGCTGTTCAAAGATCAATCCTTAGTTTTATCAAAAAAAAATTGAGAAAAGTAATGAGTGTCCCTAAAAGAGCCAAAACGGACTTGAAAGACCGTTTTGGCTCTGTTTCTCTCACCACAGATCCTGCCAGATCTGTTGAGGTTTTCCAAATTTCTCTGTATTTGTTTCAGATTTCCAGCATCTGCAATATTTCAGTTCGAAGCCCCCTAATTAAGCTAGCATAAAGCTGGGGTGTAAAATTAGTGCGGTCTGTAATTCAGATGAGATGTTTCCTTTGCAAGGCCCTTTGTGAAAGCTGGAAACATATTTTACACAGAAGGTCACTAAGTCTTAGAAACATTTAATCATTTTTAAGAGATAAGTAGATAAATATTTGATAAAGTACTTTTAAAAGGGCACAGGAAAAGATCACTAAATGTGACTAAATGGAGTGCTCTTTCACAGAGTTGACACAGGTTCAGTGGGTCAAATTACAGTCTATTATGTTGTAAATTGCAATGATTCTGTGCAGCAAATGTGCAAGTGAATGCGTGTTGTAAGAAACCTCCGAATGCAGGAGCATCTTCCATAGCTGAGGAGCAAGACAAACGTCCTTTTAGATTAGATTAGATTACTTACAGTGTGGAAACAGGCCCTTCATCCCAACAAGTCCACACCGACCCTCCGAAGAGTAACCCACCCAGTCCTATCCCCTACATTTATCCTTTCACCTAACACTACGGGCAATTTAGCATGGCCAATTCACCTAACCTGCACATCTTCGGCCACCGTGCCACCCATGTTTTTGGCCAGGGTTTCCTTTCTACCAAAATCCAGCTAGTATCCTCTCTGTTGTGATCCTTATTCATTCTCTCAGTCTGTGACACAAGGACAAACACCATCATTGTAGCTTTACTTCTAGACCATTTTGACAAAATGAGAATTAAATCTTCAAATACATTTTTCTTCTCGGCTATGATTGTTTCATTAAAGCAGCCATAATATCAAGAACTGTATATCAAAAGTAATTTTATGAATTTGTGCTCCAAAAATGGAGCACAAGTCAGCATGTTTGGATCATTTGGGAATGGGGAAAAGGTTAGTGAGTTCCATAAAATTATCAAGCTAGCACTGTTGATCTCCACACCTGAGGCAGGTGCAATGGGAAGGTGAATTTATAAACCTTTCACAATTCATATGTCAACATATCTGGACATTCTTTATTCCAAACTTATTGATGAAATTTTATTGAAACTTCATTCACAAAGATCCTGGTGAAATCATGACTCTATTGAGATATTTGGTTTTATGTCTTTGCCTTTAAGATTTAAATTTTTATTTCCCAGTCATTGTTTCATATAACTGAGAGGAGTTTCTCACATCTTATGTGATCTTCATGTAGGATTCCACTGAAAAAGATGAGAATTTAAACAAAAGACTGAGTGTTGATCTCCCTCATTAAAATACTTTAAGAAATTCAGTGCAGCCATTTTTGAGATATCATTGCTCATGCTAAGAAACCAAAAATGCCCTGCCTGTGAAATTGCTAATGGGGAAGAGTATCAAAGTTGACCAAGAATGGTTGACAGGGGTCAAAAGTTAATTTAAAATTACAAACAATTTCAGTTTACTAAAATTATTAATTTCACAGACAACTACAAATAGTCAAATCGCTGTTGAGTATTAGAAGAATCAAGAACAGTGCATAATGGCCATAATATGATTTGGGGATTTTGGCAGGGTAGGTGGACTGATTTTATTTGTAATGAGTTCACCACCATAGGGAAGGTAATTAACTGTCCAATTCCAACCATCTCCATGACCAATTTGAGTCGTAAGGATTTATGCTACAGGGAGAGGCTGAATAGACTCGAACTATTTTTCCTGGAGGGTCGGAGGCTGAGGGGGTGACCTTATTGAGGGTTACAAAATCATGAGGGGCATAGGGTGAATAGCCAAGGTCTTCTTACAGGGGCGAGGAGTCCAAAACTAGAGGGCATGGGTTTAAGGAGAGAGAAGAAGGATTTATATGGGACCTGAGGGCAACTTTTCCAAGCAGAGGGTGGTGCATGTATGGAATGAGCTGCCAGAGGAAGTAAAGGAGGCTGGTATAATTACAACACTTAAAACGCATCTGAATGGATATATGATGAGGAAGAGTTTAGAGGAATATGGTCCAAATGCTGACAAATGGGAAGATTAGGTTAGGATATCTGGTCAGCATGGATGAGTTGGGCCAATGGGTCTGTTTCCGTGCTGTATAATTCTATAACTCCATGACTCTCTAACTCAAGATAGAGTGGAGCACCGGACCCAAAATGTTAACTTTGATTTTTCTTCACCGATGCTGCCAGCCCTGCTGAGCTTTTCCAGCTTCTATTAAAGTTCAAGCAAAATCTGTGGAAATGCACTTAGACAGCTTTTACAAGAAAGCAAGAAACTCAATGAAAAAGAACTGAAAGTATCCTGTTGGTTTTACCACAAATTCAGAGGAAGGGCTGTGGCTGAGAAGACATAAAGTCAGAAACAAGGAAGAGATGAGAGTAAGCGTGCCTTCTCCTACGAGAAATGATGTGGAGGAGTTGGTGTTGGAATGGGGGTGGACAAAGTTAGAAATCACACAACATCAGGTAAAAATCCAACAGGTTTATTTGGAGGCATGAGGTTTCGGAGCGCTGCTCCTTCATCAGTAGCTCTCTGAAAGCTAATACTTCCAAATAAACTTAGACTATAACCTGGCGTTGTGTGATTTTTAACTTTGCCCTTCTGGAAATGAAATGAGCAGAATTTCTTTTACCACCACTGCCAGGTCTTGCAGACCAGAGCTGGATTTGGCAGAATTTCAGGCAGGAGGAAGGAAAATCAGACACTAATGAAAGCAAACTACTGCAAATGATGGAAGTCTAAAGTAAAATCCAGAAAGTGCAAGAGAAATTCTGTGGAGAAAGAGGTTCTGAGGAAGAATCATGGGACTCAAAGCATTAACTTGGTTTCTTTCACCACAAATTCCACCAAACTTGGTGTTTCTCCAGCACTTTGTTTTTTTTTATTTTGAATCAGATACTCTTCCTGGTTCCTCCTTCCTCAACTGAAAAAGTTAAAGTCTTGCAAAAAGTATGTATCATACTTAAACCTGTCAGCCTGACATTCAATCTGTCTTTCACACATTAAGATTGATTTAAATGATCAGGTTCCCTTCAGTTAATCAATTTGGTTAACACAGATATTTGATTACAACCATTCTAATCACACAAATTGAAACTGTTCAAATATATTTTTCAAAAATGTTTTGATTTCTGTTTTGGTTCTTCAGACCCCAAGAGTCTGTGTTACAAAATAGGGATTGAAAACAGATCAAAACATAACAAGTTAGGCAGTGTGACAAGTACAAATCATAACAGAGGGACAGAATTGCTCATTCATGTCCTGCTAAGCTTTACCCGTGCTTGAGAAAAATGCATCATGAGAATTTTGACTTCATCTATCACAAATACATGAATGAAGAAAGATTTGTTTCTGTGCTGTTTTTGTTGAACAATCCTGGTTGTGATGACATGATGAAGGTACTTATTAATAAAAGCCGTAGCTTTTCATTTTCCACTCATTTGGTCAAATGGCACATGGGACTCTTGTATTTATATTGGTGAAAGTAAGACAAAAACTTTCAGCAACTTGTCTCTCTTTTCAGTAATTAGAAGAATTTGTTCAAGTGGAAGGTGACATAGACACAGTTGACGAAATGCCGTATTTCTAAGTAGGAGGGGTTTCTATGGGGACTGTAAGGGGACATGCCATGAATACTCATTATATTAAAGTATTTTGCAATTATTTCCTAAGTTCAAAATTAAATCGGAAGTATTAGACACTTATAGTATCCAGTACACTTTTCTTCAGAAGTGAATTTCAACAGTTGGCATCATACCAAAATTGAAATACCCTCAATATTGAAATGCTGCTCATTCCTTTCTAATTAGTTATACAAACATCCAAAGCATCTGTTTCATGTGTCTCAACAACAATACAAACATCATTTTAAAAGCCACTATTGTCAGTGAAACTCCACATATGCGCATAAGCAAATTTCAAGTCTTGCTGAGATGAACTAGTTTGACGTACTAGGGGAAGTACAAATGTGGTTTTTCATCTGGAGCTGCTGACACATAGACATTGTGCCGAAGTGCAAGTAATTGTCACATAGTAAACAATGCACTTGAAATTCTGTTGTTTATTTCACAACCATTATGGTCCAAAAGCAATTTTCAGCCAATTAAGCACTTTGGACATGTGGATTTGGGTTACAATGTAAAAAACATTCCATTCAATTTGCACCAAGGAGATACCACAAGCTGCAACAAGATAAATGACTAGTTGAGCTGTTCTTGCCATGTTTGCCAAGAGATAAATATTTGCCAGAACACTGGAGAGAAGTTTCAAGTTCTCATAAAGTGCCACAGGATCTATTGCAGCCACTTTAGAGAGAAGATGGGAGCCACAATTTAACATCTCATCCAAAAAATGGTGTTTCTGAAAGTGCTGTATGTCTTCTGTCACATACTGAGATTATATGTTCAATTCTGTAACGTAGTACTGAATTCACAATCCTTCTGACTGGAAGGCAAAAGTGCCACTACTGAAGCAAGGCTGGTTATGGTTATGCTTTGTCACACAGTTGTTTGGTTTTACTGTGTGCTGTACTTATATATTCCAGTTGGATGTATACTGCAATATATATCACATTGCTATGGGTTTTATAGTACATCTTTATGCTAAGATTATAGTTTAATTTTATGCTACCACTTTATTGCATTGATATTAGGGTTTATGTCTTTTTTGTTGGATTTAATATTGATTTTACTGCATTGTTGGAATATTATTTAGTTTTATGATGTTGATAGTTTGTTTTACATCCACTTTTGTCGCATTTTGCTCAACTATTTTCATTTAGTTTTATGGTGTTTTTGTCAAGTCTACTGATAGGCAAAATAGATGATAGTCAATGGTTTCCATTATTATTTACCACTGATGTTTTGAGCCAATACTGGCACCTGTACATTTTTGATACTAGTCTGGAGTAAGACTGGGCTTTGGGTATCTGCAAATACACTGTTCCTGAGACTGTTTGCTCCTTAAGTAAGGCTTTTCACCTCCTTATGTATTTTAACACTCCTTTATTTATATGTCTACACAGTAATTTACCAAATATGACTCTCTAATGCAGTGTCTAAGACATCTTTCTTTAAATGGCCATTCTAGACTAGCGTCTTGGCTCTGTCAGAGATATGTGATCGGCTATATCATGATTTACATAAATCTCATCAACCAACAGGAATCATGAAAGATACAGTGTTTGGATGAATGAACATTTTTAATGGTTGCTTTGAAATGATTTTAGCAGTATTTTATGGCTCAGGTACCTATTTATTTAAATCTGCCCTGTTTTCAACTTCACATGGGAGATTAGAACATAAGAACTAGGAATGAGACTAGGCAATTCAACCCCTCGAGCCTGCTCTGCCAATTGATACGATCATGGCTGATCTCAAACTGGTCTCAATTCCACTTTACTGCCCATTCTCATAACTCTTCAACATATTACTAATTAAAAATCTGTCTATCTCCTTCTTAAATTTACTCATGTCTTGGCATCAATCGTTCACTGGGGTAGTGAATTTGACACATTCACATCCCTTTGATAGACAAGAAACTTCTCCTCTCCTGTTTCAAATCTGCTACTCCTTATCCTAAAACTATTATATCTTATTCTAGATCGCCCAACATGAGAAAGCACCCTTTCAAAATCCACTTTGTCAGTTCCTTTTAGCATTTTATGTGCCTCAATTAGATCTTATTTTGTTCCTCTAAATTCTAGAGAGTATAGGCCAAGCTGTTCAATCCCTCTACCTATGAAAATCTCTCATCTCTGGAATCAATCTAGTGTATCTCCTCCAACTGCCTCCAAAAGGTATGCTAATATCATTCTATAATCCCAAGAAATCTGAAATCCAGAAATGATTCTGTCTTCGGCATTCCATATAGAAGAGGTTTCAAATTCTACATCTGAATTGCCCCCTTCCGCCCAGAAAAAATATGCAAAAACAATTTTTTAAAACTTACGCAAACTCCAGCTCAAAGTCTTATGTCTCACTCCACGACTTGGTTAAAGCAAATGTGTTCCTAGCAGAACTGAGTAAATTGAGTATAAATTTGTAAATTGTTACAATGTACACCAATGGGAGCTGCTAAGAAAAGAATCCGGGTAAGCCTTGTGAAAGAAAGCAAGTAGAGGCTCTATCTTTGCCTCAGTTACGCGATGATATGGATGATTAATTTTTTTTCAGGGTAGGTGAGTCCAAAACTAGAGGGCATAGGTTTAAGGTGGGAGGGGAAAGATATAAAAGGGACCTAAGAGGGTGATACGGGTATGGAATGAGCTGCCAGAGGAAGTAGTGGAGGCTGGTACAATTACAACATTTAAAAGGCTTTTGGAAGGATACATAAATAGGAAGGGTTTGGAGAGATATGGGCCAAAAGCTGGGAAATAAGACTAGATTAATTTAGGATATCTGGTCAGCATGGGTGAGTTGGACCAAAGGTTCCATCTTGTATAACTCTTTGACTCTGTGTGTGTCTTTGTGTGACAGCATGTGCACGTGTGCATGTGGTCATGTGTGTGTGTGCGTGTGTGTGTGCATATGAATGTGTGTACGTGTGTGAGCATGCACCCATGAGTATGTGTGTGGGCATGAGTCACTGTGTGTGTTTGTACCACT
This sequence comes from Chiloscyllium plagiosum, assembly GCF_037043375.1. NCBI lineage: Eukaryota > Metazoa > Chordata > Chondrichthyes > Orectolobiformes > Hemiscylliidae > Chiloscyllium > Chiloscyllium plagiosum. Next base: position 59,681,378 of record NW_028270148.1, read on the forward strand.
GCCACAGGAGGGATACCATGGGAACTGATTCATGGTGACTGGGGACTGCAGGCTGGATGAAGGGGAGATGACAATTGTCAAGGATGTAACTATATTTGTAAGGTGGGGGGAGATACAAAAAAGTTTGGAGAGGAACAATATAACTTGGGAAGGGGTTTGTGCACAGCCAGGAGTCCATGGTCATTTGACAGTTTTACGGTAGTAAACAGCTATATCTGTGAAAATGGAAACATTCCTCTGTGTTTCTTCATAGTCTCACTGCTCTTCTAAATATTTTACCATGAGTAACCCTCTCTCAGAATAATTCTGATTTCATAACACCAGCAATTTTTCTCACTTGTCATTCAACATTCAAGAGCTTCATTAATTCGGCAAGAAAACTCTGTTCTTTCAGTCGTAACTGTATGCATAAACAGCATTCCTTGGAGACATTTCAGAAGTTAACTTTAAGGAATGATTTCCATGCGGAGGAGGAGAGATATTCCATAGGGGCAGAGGTACAACTGTTCCGTAATAAAGTACTTTCCAAACTGTGTGAAAATATTTGAGTTGTTTTTCTCACACATTTCAAATATAAAAAAAAATTACAACTGGTACACCACAGTCAAAAATACTTAACATATAGTTACCAATATGCTCAGCATCAGTGTTAAGAAAACAATGCAATTCAGTCGAGTGCAAAAAAACCAAGTAAGATCCATTTTATGAAATTACTTACTTAGTAAAACTGGGTTCAGTTCCAAAGTATTCCAATTATAAGGGACAATAAATAGTGGGGAACATATCTGAGATTTCTTGCAAGTGCTCCATTATACATTTAGGCCTGGTCACTGGCCTCCATAATGAAGCTGACTGTCTCACTTAGTTGGCGTTAACTCTTTTAAAAAAATTATTCATTCATTTTTGTAGGATGTGAGCATCCCTGGCTGGGCCAGCATTTTTTGCCTGTCCCTAGTTGCCTTTGAGAAGGTGGTGGTGAGCTGCCTTCTTGAACTGCTGCAGTCCACCTGCTGTGTGTTCACCCATAGTGCCATTAGGGTGGGAATTCCAGGATTTCAACCCAGCAACAGTGAAGGAACAGCGACACATTTCCAAGTCAGTACGGTGAATGGTTTGGAAGGGAACCTGAAGGTGATAGTGTTCCCATATATCTACTGCTCTTTTCCTTCCAAATGGAAGTGGTCATGGGTTTGGAAGGTACTGTCTGAGGACCTCTGATAAATTTTTGCAGTGTATCTTGTAGATAATACACACTGCTGCTATTGAACGTTGGTGGTGGAGGGAGTGGATGCTTGTGGATGCAGAGCCAATCAAGCGGGCTGCTTTGTCCTGGATGATGTCAAGCTTCTTGAGTGTTGTTGGGGCTGCATTCATCCAGGGAAGTGAGGATTTTCCCAACACACTCCTGACTTATGCCTTGGAGATGGCAGGCAGGCTTTGTGGAATCAGGAGGCGTGTTATTCACTGCAGTATTCCTTGCCTCTGACCTGCTCTTGTAGCCACTGTGTTTATGTGGTGAGTCCAGTGGAGTTTCTGATCAATAATAACCCCCAGGATGTTGATAGTGGGGGATTCAGTGATGATAACACCATTCAATGTCAAGGGGTGATGATTAGATTGTCTTTTATTGGTGCTGGTCATAGCCTGGCATCTGTAATGCTTGAATGTTACTTGCCACTGCCAAGCCTGGATATTGTCCAGATCTTGTTGCATTTGAACATGGACTACTTCAGTAGCTGAGGAGTCACAAAATGTACTGAACATTGTGCAATCATCAATGAACATCTCCACTTCTGACCTTATGGTGGAGGGAAGGACATTGATGAAGCAGCTGAAGATGGTTGGGCCTAGGTCACTACCCTGAGGGAATCGTGAAGAGATGGCCTGGAGCTGAGATAACTGACCTCGAACAACCATGACCATCTTCCTATGTGCCAGGCATGACTCCAACCACCAAAGAGTTTGCCAGCTGATACTTTTGATTCCAGTTTTGTGAGAGCTCCTTGATGGCACACCCAGCCGAGTGCAGGCCTGATGTCAAGGGCTGTCACTCCTTCTTCACCTCTGGAATTCAGCTCTTTTGACCATATTTGAACTGAGGCTGTAATGAGGTCAGGGGCTGATTGGGCCTGGTGGAACCCAAACTGGGCATTACTGAACAGATTGATGCTGAGCAGGTGCTGAGGATAGCACTGTTGATGACACCTTCCACCACTTTACTGATGATTGAGAGTAGACTGATGGGGTGGTAATTGGATTTGTCCTGCTTTTTACGTTCAGGACATACCTGGGCAATTTTTCACATTTTCGGATAAATATCAATGTTATCATTGTACTGGAACAGCTTGGCTCGGGGAACGGCAAGATCTGAAGCACAAGTCTTCAGTACCATTGCCAGAATGTTGTCAGGGCCCATAGCCTTTGCAGTATCCAATGTCTCCAACCGCTCCTTAATATCATGTAGAGCGAATTGAATTGGCTGAAGAGTGGCATCCGTAATGCTAGGCACCACAGGAGAAGGCTGAGATGGATCATCCACTTGGCACTCCTGGCTGAAGTTTACTGCAAAAGCTTCAGCTTGATGTTTTGCACTGATGTGCCGAGCTCTTCTATTATTCAAGATGGGGATAGTTATGGAGTCTCCTCCTCCAGTGAATTTTTTAATTGTCCACAAACATTCATGACAGGATGTGGCAAGACTGCAGAATTTAGATCTGATCCATTGGTTGTGGGATGGCTTAGCTCTGTCTCTCACTTGCTGCTTATGCTGTTTGGCATACAAGTAGTCCTGTTTGGTGGCTTCACCAGGTTGACACCTCATCTTCATATAAATATAAAGCATCCGAGGTATAACAATAATATTAATTGATCTGAAAATTCATAGGGTCATAGAGCCATACAGCCTAGAATCAGGCCCTTTGGCCCACCATGTCTATCTTGACCAACAAATGCCAATCTATACGAATCCCATTGACCTGCACTTGGACCATAGCCTACAATGCTTTAACATTTTAAGTGCTCATCCAGACACTTATTAAATATAGAGTCTTTAACACAGATGTTTCTTTGATCTTTCTGAATGTAGACTGAAGAAATATTTGGTGAGACAAGAGAAAATTCATAAGCAATAGTTGAGCAAAAGCACGGAATTACCCTCAGGTGACTATGTCGAGTTTGCACATTCTCCCCGTGGTTGTTGGAAATCTGGGTGCTTTGGTATCCTCCCATAGTTCAAAGATGTGCATATTGAGTGGATTGGCCATACTAATTGACCATAGTGTCCAGGGATATTCAGGCTAGGTGGATTAGCCATGGGAAATACAGGGTCACAGGAATATGGTGGTGGGGGTAGGTCTGGTTGGGATGCTGTTGGGAAGATTGGGTAGACTGGATGGGTCAAATGGCCTACTTCTACACTGTAGGGTTCTATGATTGAACACATCATGAAATAAAGACCACACTTGTTTTCCTCCACCATTGGGCCATTTTCCTCAACACAAACAAGACAGCTTCTAACTGTCGGTCATTGTTTCTAAACCTTTAGTCAAAATAAATAGCATTACTTTTTCATTTAAAAACTTGACTGTTGCAACTTTAGTCAAACATTTCCACTTCACTGATTTTTAATTCAGTTTTACATTTCCCTTGTATTCATTAGCAGTAAGGAACCAAAATGGATGCAAATTGTTTCTCAATTAATAAAACAATCAAATTGTTGATTGTTTCTGTCATCGAGAAGTATCAACTTTCAACATCATTTGATCATTTTTCATCTGCATAGAAATTTCACATAGAAACTAGTTATTTGGTCAAATCATTTCTGTTTTCATGCTTACACTTCCAGAGATAAATTGGCCCTATTCACATGTACCCACCCTGTCATGGTATCTTGCCCCCATTTTTTTTCATCCACCCAGTCAATCTCATCTTCAATGTCAAAATAGTTTCTCCTGACTATGAATAGTTTGTGAGGCAACTGATCCACTGCTTTATCAAACATAACCAAAAACAAGGGAAGAAGGGCAATTCTGGAATAAGTGTTTACATGTTCCATATCTTCTACGGGTAATTTACAAAAGGAAAAGAGTAAGTAAAGTGAGTGTTGGTGCCCTGAAGATTGAGAATGGGGAGTTAATAGTACATAGTGGATAAAATGAACATGTTTTCTTCTGACTTCATTATAATACATACAAATCAGAAGGTAGAAGGAGGAGAGGAACTTGGTGAAACTAGGGTACCAAGAAAGGTAGGACACCCCACTGTCCATTACCAGGCTGCACAGGGAAATCTGCTGAGGTGGGCCTTTTCCATCACCAGATGAAGCCATTAATTGCCCACTTGAGGGCGTTGATTGGTCCTCTGATATGGGCTTTGACAACACTATCCCGACTTCTGGTATAATTGTAGCAGGGGCAGGAGGGTATGTGGAAGTCAGGTTGGCCACTGCATTCAATAATTTGATTTGATTTATTATTCTCACATGTACTGAGATACAGTGAAAAGTCTTGTATTGCATGCTCTCCAAACAAATCATACTTTACATAAGTACATCACGGTAATAAAACAGAATGCAGAATATAATGTTACAGCTACATAGAAGGTGCAGAGAAAGATCAATTCTAATGTATGATAACCATGGGGAAGAAGCTGTTCTTAAATCTGTTGGAATGTGTTTTGAAACTTTTGTATTTTCTGCCTGATGGACATGAATATATCTGGAATGGGAGGGGTTTTTGATCACACTGGCCAAGGCAACAGGAAGTATAAATGGAATCAATGGAAGGAAAGCTGGTTTCCACAATTCTTACAATCTTTTGCAGTCTTGGGAAGAGCAGTCGCGTACCAAGCTGTGATGCATTTGGATAGCATACCTTCTGAGAAAGTATAGGCATTGCTGTACTATAGGCATTTCTTGACTGTAGCATCCCCAGCCTTCAAAGCCACAGGAAGGGAACAGTAAATCTGGTCAAGAGGAGAAGTGATTGTACCACTTGAGATGGAATTAGACAAACACAAATATGTTTTAAAGTACTGAATAAAATATATTGCTAATAATCATTTCCACATCATATGGAGATCTTGTGGCACTCGGGGCAGCATCTCAACATCTGAACCACTAGTTCTGTTCGAAAGTCCTACTCCAGCACTTTTTATTTTGATTAGACTCCCTAGAGTGTGGAAACAGGCCCTTCGGCCCAACAAGTCCACACCGACCCTCCGAAGAGCAACCCACCCACACACTTTCCCCTACGTTTACCCCTGACTAATGCACCTAACACAACGGGCAATTTAGCATGGCCAATTCACCTAACCTGCACATGTTTGGACTGTGGGAAGAAACCGGAGCACCTGGAGGAAACCCATGCAGACACAGGGAGAATGTGCAAACTCCACACAGAAAGTTGCCCAAGGCAGGAATTGAACCCGGGTCCCTGCCACTGAGGCAGCAGTACTAACCACTGAGCCAGCATGCCGCATGGAAGGTGTCATCATAACATAGCCAAAAATCTTCCTTCTAATATGCCCGTGTCAGGCGGTAAGAGACAGATAATCTGTTGGTCAGACAGGTTTATCTCGAATGGTGCTCAAGTCGAGCTATGGTCTCTGATGAGCAACCTATTCCAGGATTTAAAAGCTATTAAAATAAGATATTAAAATAAGATTTACAAGCTATTAAAATAAGTTGCAGGTTAAACTGATTGGAATTTTGGCAGTGTTCCTGAGCTTATTTAATAACGGAGCTATACCATCAGAAATGTATACTTATTAAGGATGATCAGCCATGATCATATTGAATGGTGGTACAGGTTTGAAGGGCAGAATGGCCTACTCCTGCACCTATTATCTATTGTCTATTGTTTCAAGTTCAGTTGACACTTGGTCTGGTCTCATCCCAGCAGTCTATACAGAATCCAATCCTCTATGGCACTTTCGCTACTACAACACTCGCTGCATTCTGCTCTTTTATGGAATTATTTATTCGGTGCCTCAACCATACTGTCTGCCTTCACAGAGATATACTTGTTGTTTGACCCTAACAGCCTCTTAATTGAGATATGTGAATGACGTTATAGTTATGGTGATACTGAACAAAATTCATGAAGTCTCCAAGACACAAATTGTAACAAATAGCAAAAGTATAGAATATTGTTAAACTACAGCAAAATGCTATGCATAAGAATGTCAAAGAAAAGATTATAATGAGATACAAAAATAAAACTAAGAATAATTTTCATCTCTGGGCATCTGATAGGGAAAGTGATTAAGATATCAAGAAGTGCATACATTGGAAAACAAAAAAAAAATCACTTAAAAGACCTATTTAGAAATAAGAACATCTCTAAAAAGTAGAATGAATTGTGTAAAATGTTCTATTTGGTCAACATTCCTACCTGCATGTGGAAGCATGATGGCGGAAGATAAAATAAAGACAGCAGAGATGGAGTTTAATCTTCTCTTTCTTTGGCTGTATCAGTTGAGTAGAGTATTTTGGAGGGTTTTGCACTGAGAGGCCTAGTGAGGTTTCTCACCCTATCTTACCAAATGTATTAACTACCCATTGCAAAGGGTCACTGGACTTGAAACATTAATTCTGCTTTTCTCTCCACAGCTGCTGCCAGACCTGCTGAGTTTCTCCGGTACTTTTGATTTTGGTTTAGATTTCAGCATCTGTGGTTATTTGCTTTGTTAACTACTTACCCTGCTGTATAGCAACCCTGTCATCTGATTCCTCCCAATCTTACTACATGCTATTCTCAGTATGAGTCAGCGTTCATGAGAGATGGTATCTGTGCCAGGAATGTCTGTGTCTTTAAAAGGATAATGTGCACCCAAACAAATCTTGGCAATCTGCTGGTGTCACTGACCGGTAACATAATGGCACAGTAACCACACTGCTCACAACACTTCCTCTAGCATCCAACCCCATTCTCTCACCATCACTGCAGTTAAGCCACCAAGCCACAAATTTTACCTGTTCATAGTACATCCCATCTAAATATCTGTCTAAGTCACTGCTATTTCTTTCCCAATGCCCTCTGGAGACCCACAGTCTGGCATTGTCCAATAGGGCAATGTCACATACAGTCATAAAATCAGACAATTCCAAATGTGTGCTTTTATTTACAGTCATCAGTACTGAAAAGCAAACAGAAACAAAGTGAATAAAGATTGCAGTTTGCTTCCACACTGCAAACCAAATGCTGGTATTATGACCAGTTAGTATTTTACATTCCATGATGATCTACTGTGCCTGTCTCCCATCGACTGAAACTGGAGGGTCAATCAGGTCCTGACCAGCTTGTACTGCCCAACACAGCTGACCTCTGTCAAGGACAAGGAGAGCTTCTTCCTCCACAATGTCCTCATCCTTCTCTTTGAAAGACTGCTCCCAGTTCCTCAGTATTCAACACATTGCCTTGTTGTCTACTCCAATGTTGCTGAGCACAGCACACCACGATAATGCAGCACACTCTGCCTGGACTATAGTGGAAGGTTCCCCCAAACCACTCCAAGCTGTGGGACCACATCTTCAGAAGCCCTATTGTCTGCTCCATCACGGTCCCGGTCTCAGCATGTGTACCAACTTGGTGAAGGTGCCACAGGAGCTGAGAGACCAATGCATTACATCAAAATGGGAGTGCATGCTGAGCTCCGACCACCTTCCCATCCCAGACCTACATGGATCATCAGTCTATCACCATACATGAGATATAATGAAACAATGGTCCCAGGGTCCCATAGCACTATTAGAAGTTTCGCAAGTAATGGCTCGCATTTGGCCCGCATTTGCCTCTTTTTTTTAAGCCACTGCTGCTAACTCCTGTAGCATTGAGATGTTAGATGTACAATGGCATGGTGAAATCACTTTTGAATAGCATTTAAACCCTAATGCATTGATGTTAAACCACAACATGCATGCAGAATCAATGCACTAGCAGGACAGGGCATGGATACAGCAAGCATGCAGGTAGGTACTATGTGAAGGAGTGCTAAGAGATTAAGTGAGCAGCTCTGAGATGCAGCTTGATCCAATCTGTGAGCTGGGTGCTTGGCGCTGGACACATTGTGTCCTTGTAGCAGCCTGTTAATGTTAGTTGCCTGTGAGCCATGCAATGCAGATCTGTACTTACTAACTGTCTTCAAAGTGGATCACAGAGGGCTATGAGGATCCTGATGTATTGGCAAATCTCAGATGACTGTGATCATGGGCAAGGGATACAAATGGCTGGTGCCCATAGACATGCCATGACATGCTGTTTCTTGGTAAGCAACATAGATGTTCTTCATAGCCAGAAATGGACTGAAGTCACCAGGGATTCATTCTGACCTCTCCGTGGAAAAACTTTCAGCGTCTAGTTGTTCACAAGTTTGGTAAGATAGAAAGCTACATATTTGTGGGCGGCACGGTGGCACAGTGGTTAGCATTGCTGCCTCACAGCGCCAGAGACCCGGGTTCAATTCCCGCCTCAGGCGACTGACTGTGTGGAGTTTGCACGTTCTCCCCGTGTCTGCGTGGGTTTCCTCCGGGTGCTCCGGTTTCCTCCCACAGTCCAAAGATGTGCAGGTCAGGTGAATTGGCCATGCTAAATTGCCCGTAGTGTTAGGTAAGGGGTAAATGTAGGGGTATGGGTGGGTTGCGCTTCGGCGGGGCGGTGTGGACTTGTTGGGCCGAAGGGCCTGTTTCCACACTGTATGTAATCTAATCTAATCTAATCTAATCTAATCTAATATTAATGAGGCAAGACGTGCTGTTAGTAAAGCGTTTAACAAGCAAGAATCACCATTAATCAGCAACTCATTGGAACCTGATGAGAACTTAAATTTGACACCTGGCAGATATATGAAACTTGCAACAGGTTGCTCCCAGCATTGAGGAAGCCTTGTCAGATTTTAGATTAGATTACTTACAGTATGGAAACAGGCCCTTCAACTCAACAAGTCCACACCGACCCACTGAAGCGCAACCCACCCAGACCCATTCCCTTATATTTACCCCTTCACCTAACATTACGAGCAATTTAGCATGGCCAATTCACCTAACCTGCACATCTTTGGATTGTGGGAGGAAACCAGAGCACCTGGAGGAAACCCACGCAGACACAGGGAGAATGTGCAAACTCCACACAGTCAGTCACCTGAGGCGGGCACTGAACCCGGTCTCTGGCGCTGTGAGGCAGCAGTGCTAACCACTGTGCCACCGTGCTTCCCACAGTTTCTCATGGGATTCTGCCATAAATCTCACGACAGCCCACATCGCTCAGGCCCCTGTAAGATTCCGCCTGTGGAATTCAGCTCATTTCTGAGAGATAGGATGTGGATTAATCACATAGTCGATACAACAATATGAGGAAAGTTTAAGGAATGCAGGCAGGAAGAACATTTGCAAATAATCACCAATGGATAAGGACAATTCTTTGTGTACATACTTAGGAGAGAGAAACTGGAAGTGACGGGTAAAACTGAGTTTAGTGCAGTAAGAGGAAGAAAAAAGGTGGAAATATACCAACAGCTTAAGGAACATAGCAAGAGTAAGATTTGAGAACAATATATTTGCTGTTATCTGGGACCATGAAAACAGGGGAACCAAGATCATCAATGTTGTAAATTATGGCAATAACAGAAGAAGAAGTGGCCCCAATATTTTTAAAGTATCCATTTACTTCTAATATTTTTATGTAAGAATTTTGGGTTAACCTTTATGTTACTAAGCTTTCCTGAATCTCTCTCCTTGCATTTCTTCTATCCATTTTCAGGACTATCCATTTTCTTCTGTCTATTTTTTGCCCTTCCACTGTCTTATTCTGTGCCTGACATTTCTCAAAAAATTTTTTTTTCTCTCCTTTGTTCTCACCTCTGTTTTCTTAATCATGGAGTTTTCTTAATCCTGGACCTGACAGTTTCCCAAACCCATGGAACGCCTACCCAGTGGCAACAGCTGCCAATAGCTGCCAGACTGCCAATGGAGAGTGCTCACCTGATTGTCAGTGTTATGTTGTTTCATGGCCGTAATGTTAGTAAACCTTTAAGAGAAGTGTTCAGACTCCATGCTTGAAGCATGACCCACTAATGGAAGCATGTTATTCTTCGTAATCAAATAGCTTAATGTTAGCCCAAGCAAATAATTGATCATGAATGTAATATTTGTTTTCACTAGTAAGCTGTAATAGATACTTGCGGGTCTTTAGATATCACATTATTCACATTCTAGTTCCTGATATTATAAGGCTCACATAACGATCGCTGCATCAGGTGCAGATACCTTGCTGAAGTCAAAGCACTCATCAGCCAGGCACACACAACCCTACCTTCTCTTTGACAGCACCTTCAAATGAAGTGCACTCTCCGTCACACTGTAACTTTTCACAGCAGACTTCTCCACCATTGACACTGCTGTGATTTTCGAATCACCAACTCTCAAATTGGCCTAGTAGTCCTCAGATTTCTGTCTGAGACAATCATCCTACCCACTACATTCATAAATAGCTGCTAGCTGTAAAATACCATCTCATGTTCCAACACCTTCCAGTGAGTGGTCAGATCCCAGCTCGAGACTCAGTTACATAATTGGGACCCAATTGGTATTTTAACTGTATAATTGAATGGGGAAGCTATCAATTCAACATGGGGAAAAAGGGCCAGAAGTGACCAAAAAAGATGTAAGAGCAGAAGGTCCAAAAGGAGCAGGAGTGTTTCTCTTGGACATTCAGAATGATTAACCTTTGTCTCGGTCAGAGTCTGCCTGCCCAGATCTCCCTACTTATAACTTACCTGAGTGTCAGCACTTTTACTTTGGTTCCTGGTAACAGCCTTCCACCACTTGTTATTGCATTCCATCACAACAGCCAGCTGCAGAGCCTTCGTGGTTCAGGGTGCAAAACACAGCAGTGCAGATGAGGCCGGGGCAAAGTTACAAGTGTTTACATCATCAATTGACTCCAGACATGAGGTGTAGCCACTTGTATATCAATTGCCGTGCTGATTGAACAAGAATATGCAAATAACCCTGTATGTATACTTCAACATATCATTTCCAGTCTATTTGAATGGAAATAGTAGGTCATTTTAGGCGGTAACTATTTGCAAAAAGACAGACTCATCCAAATCGAAAGTGATCAAGCTATGTTATAATGAACTTGAAATAATCCATTTGAGACATCTCAGGATCCGTATGATATTTGAAAGGACGTATTTATAATTTAGAATGACTTGAGATTTCCTCTGCTAATTATTAGAAGCATTTTAAAGTACAGCTGCCAAGCTATTAAAAATGAACCACAATTAATCCCTTAACTAATCATTTTAATCTTGCCTTTGAGTGCATACTTAATTGATACAGTTGTGGCACCTATTTTATGATTGTTTTTTATGCTACTATCATCATCATCCAATAAAACAAAGCAAAAGAATTGAGATAATTTTATCTGTTTTCAGTTAACGTGTTGTGACACAGAGAAAATCAGTTACAATAAAACAAACTCTATTAGCAGACTCAGAATAGATGCAATATTAGATCCTAAGCTATTAAAGGAATGCAATTATGTGAGGAAATACAAGTTTTACCCATCTTCTCCTAGTGTAAATATTTTTTTAAATATATAGCATATTGTTTTATTCTGTTTTCTCCTTAGTTTTTGAAGTGAACTCGATTTCCTTTATTTCTATTCTTTAGGTGCCCTTCTCAAGTCCATTGAGGTGTAAAGCAAATGTCTAAAAATCCCTGAATGTTCATTAGGTACCCATGATATCCTGTCATAACATTGGGAGAAAATTAATAACAAGTCTGCGAATTGATGTAAGCAGTTGTTTATTCTGGCTGTAATTTTCCATGACATATCTCTGCTCTCTGCAGTTAACTTCATCATACATACACAAGGGATCCCATTTCAACAACAAAACAGGACCAGCTTCAAGGAAATTCATGGCCATTGCTCCTTTAGAGGATCCAGTGATCACCTGCCAAACAACTCACAGAGAAATGATTGTTAATTACACTAAAGAAGTCTCATTTATGTGAAATCTTATCCTCCAATTCTTACATTGGGGATGCCAGAAAACAGCTGCAAATGATCCTTCCAACAAGTTACAACAGATATAATTAAAATTTGTGCATAGAGAATTGATAAAAAAAGTCCCTTTTTTCAAAAATTAGAAAGATTTCCACTGAGATTCACAACACTTTGCTGTCTTAACATATCAATGTCTTTTTGCGCTGTGAATTGAAGTCAGATTACAATCTTATACCAAGAATACTGCAATTGCAGTACCTCTCACAACATAAAACGTCAAACAAATCTTAGACAAGTAGGTTTGTGTCAAGTTAATTCTTGTTAGTAAGCTTTTTTCTTTTACTTTGTTGCCATTAAACTGGATATTTAAGAGATTTCAACATTTCTAAATGTTTATTTTACATTCAAGCATTGAAATTAGCTGAAGTTTCAGACTTTTGAGAGTATGGAATAGCATTTGAAGTAACACCTTGGATTTGCTTCCTTCTTCATTACAATTCACCATGTTGAGAACTCATGTTAAACAAATAAACATCATATTATTGACACTGGAAATAAAGGGACTTGAGTTTGGTATAGCCTAATCTGTAATTATTGGTGATTATGAACCCTTCTAAATTCTCTTCCCCTTCCCAAGCCCAAATTCCTTTATGCAGTCTATTCCCAGCAGGTGCCCTATGCCTTGAACCAGCTACGATGGCTCCTTGCATTCTGAATGTCAACTGATCCAGTCTGCACCAGAGAACAAATAAACTATAGGTTAAAAATGAACATTATACATTACCTGTGAAAACATACCACTGCTGAGTTAATCTATTAACGAGTCTTGGAGTTCAGGCCATTTGTGAACTGTGAAGTGAAGTTTTTGTTTTGATTGATTCATGTACGAGTTAGGAGTAGATGTAGCCATTTTGACCCCTCACGCCTGCTCACAATTCAATAAGATCAATAAACTAAACCAAGTGTAACATCAACTGCACATTTCCAGAAACCTGATAACCTTACATAATGAGAATCTATCTGAGCTCTTGTGATACAGTGGTAGTGTCCAGGTTCAAGTCCCACCTGGCCCAGAAATATGTAATAATGTGATTATAAAACATAAAAAAAGAAAATCTATCCACCATTACCTTATTAATCATCAAAGACTCTACTTCCATTAACCCTTTGAGGAACAGAATTGCAAAGACTCACAACCTTCAGGAAAAAAAAACCTCACCTTTGCCTTAAAATTCTTGATTTTTAAAATCAATAATGTACATAGGACTCCAGATGTGGTCTCACTAGTGTACTATGCAGCTGAAGAATGACCTCTCCACTTTTGTATTCAATTCCCACAGTAAATTGCAGCATCCTATTGGCCTTCCTAATTATCTACTAAACCTGTTTGTATGAGATTTTGCGAGGTTTTAATAAATGTTTTTTATTCCTCAATTCTTTATATTTATTTGGACCTTTTGTTTTGATACTGTAGAGCCAAAGTCAGATTGACACTTTGATAGGATGGCAAAAGCAATTCATTTTCAAACATTATTTCTGAATATTTTTGTTTAAAGTGTAGTTTTAGACTTGCCATTGTTGTTATGATGCTCATTAGTTCTGAAGTACTTAAAGAGTGAATGTGCCAAGAAGATGCAGGATGCCCTGGGGAGGATATGAGGCTGCATGGAGGTGGAATGAGAGACATGAAAGTAATATGGGACATGGTGGTGATATGGAAGTGAATGGGAAGTGTTGGGGTCTAACATGTAGGCACCCGTGGGCCTAAAAGTCTTCAATGCAACTAATACAAAATCCCAGAGAACAGAGGTGAGCATTGTCACCTGCTGCCTCACAGCGCCAGAGACCCGGGTTCAATTCCCGCCTCAGGCGACTGACTGTGTGGAGTTTGCACGTTCTCCCCATGTCTGCGTGGGTTTCCTCTGGGTGCTCCGGTTTCCTCCCACAGTCCAAATATGTGCAGGTAAGGTGAATTGGCCATGCTAAATTTCCCGTAGTGTTAGGTAAGGGGTAAATATAGGGGTATGGGTGGGTTGCGCTTCGGCGGGTCGGTGTGGACTTGTTGGGCCGAAGGGCCTGTTTCCACACTGTAATGTAATCTTTATAGCTGTCAATGTCCAGGGATACTTGTAACTTCACAGTCAGTCAGTTGTGAAGGTTCAGTGCTAGGATTTTTTTGACGAATACTCGAGCCATTCTTGAACGTCCCATGTGATCTCTTGAAACTCCTACGTTCTCTCTTTCCTCATGTTTAAAATATCCTATTGGCCTTCCAAAATATCTACTGCATGGTGACCCTCAAAATGCATAACAACAGAAATTGCTGGTCCAAGAAATCAAGGAAATCAGATGAGCCAATGGGCTGAGGAGTGGCAGATGGAGTTTAATTTAGATAAATGTGAGGTGTTTCATTTTGATAAGGCAAATCAGGGCAGGTCATATATTTAATAGTACAGTCCTGGGGAGAATTGCTGAACAAAGAGACCTTGAAATGCAGGTTCATAGTTCCTTGAAAGTGGAGTCACAGGTAGACAGAATAATGAAGAAAGCATTTGATACACTTGCCCATAATGGTCAGTGCATTGAGTAGAGGAGTTGGGTTGTCATGTTGCGGCTGTCCAGGACTTTGCTTTTTAGACCACTTTTGGAATATTGTGCTCAATTCTGCTATAGGAAGGATATCGTGAAACTTGAAAGGATTCAGAAAATATTTACAAGCATGTTACCAGGGTTGAAGAGTTTGAGCTACAGGGAGAGGCTGAATAGACAGGAGCTATTTTCCCTGGAGTATCAGAGGTTGAGGGACAACCTTATAAAGGTTTATAAAACCATGAGGGGTACGGATAGGGTGAATAGCCAAGGTAATTTTCACAGAGTGGAGGAGTCCAAAAGTAGAGGGCATGGGTTTAAGGTGAGAAGTGAAAGATATAAAAGGAACTTGAGGGGCAACTTTTTCACTCAGACAACAGTGCGTGCATGGAATGAGCTGCCAGCAAAAGCGGTGGAGGGGGGTACAATTACAATATTTAAAAGGCATCTTGAGGAGTACATGAATAGGAAGGTTTAGAGGGATATCGGCTAAATGCTGGAAAACAGGACTATATTAATTTAGGATATCTTATCAGCCAGATGAGTTGGACCAAAGGGTCTGTTTCCATGCTGTACATCTCAATGACTCTATGTCAACATTCACCCATCTCCATAGCCACCTCAAAACTGCATCCAGAGAGAGTAGGCTGACTCTGTCTTGTTTGAATTCCTCAGAAAGACAATATGGTGGGCAGGGAACCTTTTGAAGGAAATTGATCTGCCCTCAAGGAGTATAACAGGCCATTAACTGAAGGCTGGCATCTTCTGAACTCCTAGCTCCTACGTTCATTTTGAAAATTGGAGGGACTGATTACTGAGATGCCTTTAAGTGGTGGTAAAGCAGTACTAGTTTTATTCCAACTTGCTCAGTCGATTGGAATTCTCAGCCAAAGTATTAACGTTGGCTGCTGAACCATGCATTTTTAGCTATATTTGTGTATCTACTCTGTGTTATAGGTTGGGTAGCACGGTTGGTTGGATGACTGGTTTGCGATGTAGAGTAATGCTGTAGCTGAGGTTGCCATGATGGCGTCTTCTTGTCAACCTCACCCCTTGCCTGAGGCATGGGTGACCCTCAAGTTAAACCTCTCCAATTATCTTTCTATAATGGGGGAGCAGCCCTGTGGTCCTCTGGGACTATGACAATTTTCTGTATGTCATGCACAGGGAAGGAACAGGTTTACTGAAATCCCTGTTCCCTTCCCTTCTGTCCATAATCATAGTAGATTGTGTATTTCAAAACTTCCATTTGTATGTTGTCAATGTAACAGTCACTGGCATCAATCTTTCTAAAAATAGTTTAAATATAGAGGGTTTAAACATAGAGCATTATTATTTACATGCTAACACCAAAACAGCTGAAATACTATCAGTCACACAGTACTGAGTTATGGAAGACTCAGTGTTTACTTTTTAAGTTTTACACAAACAGAAGTGAACCGTTCACGTCTGTTTCAGAATCGAGTAAAGAAGTTATAAGTTTTTTTCACTGTGGAATTATTGTTCAGCTAAATTCAGATAGCTCAGAGAAAGCACCAGCAAGGCTGCCTCTAGCAGCCTAGGTACAGACACCTCGGGGTGGGGGGTGGGGGGGGGGAGGGTAGGTGGGGGGGATAGTTACATAGACTGGATTCAGAAGCATCTGCTGGTAAGAACTTCTCTGCTACGACTTTTCAACTGATTGAGAAAAGAATGCCCCAGATCATTGGTACTCAGGGGATTGTTGGAGACCAGGCACCTCTTTAACCCCAATCAGGAGAGGACCACCATGGTATCAGCAGTTAAGATCTTACCCAATCGACTTCATGTGCCACAGACCCCTGAGCAAAGGCCTGCTGACAACTATGACAAGCTTTGATGTTTTGTGCTTGCATTAAAGGACAGGACAAGAGAGGCAACAATATAAGCCTGGTATTGCTGGTTGAGGTGAAAGAAAGCAAGTCAAAGTCATGCATGGTGGGTGCATCCTGGATGGTATGAGCATCAGATAGGGTCAAAGTGGGTGAGTGATCAAAGTGTCAAGAGATGCAGTCTCATCTGTTCCATGAGTGAGGGGCATAGATAGGATAGATAGACAAGGGAGACTTAATGGGCAACTTTTTCACACAGAGGGTGGTATGTGTGTGGAATGAGCTACCAGAGGAAGTAGTGGAGGCTGATACAATTGCAACATTTAAAAGGCATCTGGATGGGTTTATGAATAGGAAGGGTTTGTAGAAATATGGGGCGGATGCTGGCAGGTGGGACTAGATTGGATTGGGATATCTGGTTGGCATGGACAAATTGGACCGAAGGGTCTGTTTCCATGCTGTACATCTCCATGAGCTAAGTGAGATTCCTGAGTGGACAGTGTCCTTGCTGCAGTATTACAATGATAGTTTGCAGTACAACCCATGATTCAGCATTGATATGCAGACACACAGAAGAGACCTGTAAGTGAATCAGAGATGTTCCATGAAAGTTTTTGAGGATGGCACATTTCCATGGATATGGGGTACATGTAGCAAGTACCCATTAGAACATGCTCTGAAAAGAGCCCAGCTTCTTTCGAATCAAGCTGCAAGTTGAATCCACTAGATGCCCTGTCTGGTTTCCTTTTCAGGTTTCCTGACGCCGAACATGTTTGGTGAGTTTGTTATAAAACAGGAGTCTGAACCTTCATGAGATGAGTTGTGGCATTAACAAGGCACATAACAACGATAAGTGTCAACTGGCATCTCGCCACTCCCTGGTGAGAACATCGGCATATGCACTTGTGAAAAGCATTAAAGATAAAGAAAGATGATCTCAATGTTGAGCTGTGCCTTGCTGCACTTGTCACCAAATTCTACCACAATCTCATCATGGCTTACATCACGCAGACCCCTAAAAGATTCTGACCTCTGCCTTGAGTTACAAAGCTCAGCATCCATTATGCTTTTTATATGTTCTCAATCTTCCCTTCAAAGAAAATAAACTTCACATCTTCCAGTTTCTAAAGCCATGTTAAAATTATACGATTTACCTCTTCTCATCCTTCCTTCAAAACATATCAGTTCACTGTTTAGTGCCATAAATTTCATGGACCACACATTCACCATTTCCACCAATCTGTTTAACACCTTTTGATGCCTGCCACTCTCTTCTTCATAGTTCACATCATTTACAAGTGATGTGTCATCTGCAAGTTTTGAAATTGTGCTCTGTATACCCAATTCTATCTCACTAGTATACATTTTTAAAACAATCAGTAATGAGAAATGATATTTGTGCATCACAAATTTATAACCTTCTCCTGTCTGAAATGCAACCAATCACTACAGTTGCCTGTTCCTGTCAGGAACAAAGTCAGGTTTGTATCTGTAACTCTATTGATCTGGACTATCATTTCTGGCAAGTTATTATTTTATCAACATCTTTTCGATGCCCATGGATATTTTGGATGGAATCATACAAGGGGATAATCAAAATGGGCAATGGCGAGATGTATGGCAGAATCAACCAGGAAGCCTAGTAAGACCATCTTGCATTGAGAGCAACTCACACCATCTTTTAAGCTTTACGGCAATCATGTGGTGAGATTATTGCTTGGCAGTGGGGAGTTGCCAATTGATGGGAATTAATACTCATTAAACACCTTGTTGACAGCCCAACTCATTTCATCAATATTCGCCTCACAAACATAATAACCTACCAGTTGCATGATTACGTCCTCATTCCATATGATTTTGGCAGCATCTTTGTCAAAGACAGATGTAAAGTATTTATTTAGAACCCAATTTATGCTCTCTGCTTCTCTGCATAGACCTCATGTATAGTTGTCCGTCGACCCCCCTAAGAAGGAAAAACATAGTAAAACTACACTTGTGCTGTTGGACTATAACCTGTGATTTTTAACTATGTCCACCCCAGTCCAACACTGGCACCTCCACATGATATGTATGTGCTGACTGAAAACCTTTTAGATTCCTCTTTATGGTCATTGCTAATCACTTCTCATGCTTTCTCTTTGCCTCACTTTGTTATTTTTTTCACTTTCTGAATATTGGGCAACCAGGACATCACTTTGTATTATCAACCTGACATCTGCCATACACATTTCTTCTGCCATCTCTTTCTGTCTAGATCTTTCACCGTCTCGTGATCTTTGCCTTTGGTTATTGCACATTTCCCCTTCGTGAACATGCACATCAATCAAACTCAAACCATATCCTTTCTCAAGATGTACCACTGTTACATGACAGTTTTGTCTTTCAATATTTATTCCGATTTACTTGGCAGAGGAGATGACACCAAAATTAGTTCTCAACTAAATACATTTAATCCAGCTTCATCCTAGTATTTTCAATTACAATCTTTTCCTTCTCTGTGCACATTTGGGAAAAGTTAAAGCTCTGGATTTTAAAAAATTCAACACTCATGAAGAACTTCACAAAAGTGCTGCTGCTGTGATAAGAATATAATTATGCCACAGCTCATCCAGGAGTGAATCAGGTAGATTCATTCTCCCCATATAGCAGACTTTGCTGAAAATGAAGAAAGGTGCATTACTGTACTGAAGGAGGATATTCCCGAAAATACATCCTGGGAAGTTATTTGGATGGAACTGAGGAATAAGAAAGGGATGATCACCTTATAGTGATTGTATTATAGACCCCTAACAGTCAGCAGGAAATTGAGAAACAAACTTGTAAGGAGATCTGTAATTTGGGTGAATAATAGGGTAGTTATGGTAGCAGATTTTAACTTTCCAAACATACACTGGGACTGCCATAGTGTTAAGCATTTAGATGGAGAGGAATTTGTGAAGCGTGTACGAGAACATTTTCTGATTCAATATACAGGGCAGATGACTGAGGTGTCAGTAGGGAAGCACTTTGGGGCCAGCGACCATAATTCTGCTAGATTTAAAATAATGATGGAAAAGGATAGACCAGATCTAAAAGTTGAAGTTCTAAATTGGAGAAGGGCCAATTTTGATGGTATTAGGCAAGAACTTTCAAAAACTGATTGGGAGCAGATGTTCGCAGGTAAAGGGACGACTGGAAAATGAGAAGCCTTCAGAAATGAGTCCAGAGAAAGTATATTCCTGTTAGGATGAAAGGAAAGACTGGTAGGTATAGGAAATGCTAGATGACTAAAGAAATTGAGGGTTTGGTTAAGAAAAAGAAGGAAGCATATGTCAGGTATAGATAGGATAGATCGAGTGAATCTATAGAGGAGCATAAAGGCAGTAGGAGTATACTTAAGAGGGAAAACAGGAGGGCAAAAAGAGGACATGAGATAGCTTTGGCAAATAGAGCTAAGGAGAATCCAAAGAGTTTTTACAAATACATTAAGGACAAAAGTGTAACTGGGGAGAGATTAGCAACCCTCAAAGATCAACAAGGCGGCCTTCGTGTAGAGCAACAGGAGATGGGGGAGATAATAAACAAGTATTCTGCATCACTATTTACTGTGGAGAATGACATGGAAGATATAGAATGTTGGGAAATAGATGGTGACATCTTAAGAAATGTCCATATTACAGAGGAGGAAGTGCTGGATGTCTTGAAAAACTTTAGAGCGAATACATCCCCAGGACCTGATCAGGTATACCCTAGGACTCTGTGGGAATGAGGGAAGTGATTGCTGGGCCTCTTGTTGAGATATTTGTACCATCAATAGTCACAGGTGAGGTGCTGGAAGACTGGAGGTTCGCTAACGTGAAGCCACTATTTAAGAAAGGTGGTAAGGACAAGCCAGGGAACAATAGACCAGTGAGCCT
The DNA here is from genome assembly GCF_037043375.1 of Chiloscyllium plagiosum. NCBI lineage: Eukaryota > Metazoa > Chordata > Chondrichthyes > Orectolobiformes > Hemiscylliidae > Chiloscyllium > Chiloscyllium plagiosum. The sequence continues at coordinate 59,701,721 of NW_028270148.1, forward strand.
TACGTCAGTGGTGGGCAAGTTGTTGGAGGAAATCCTGAGGGACAGGATTTGCATATATTTGGAAAGGCAAGGACTGATTCGGGATAGTCAACATGGCTTTGTGTGTGGGAAATCATGTCTCACAAACTTGATTAAGATTTTTGGAAAAGTAACAAAGGGGATTGATGAGGGCAAAGTGGTAGACATGATCTATATGGACTTCAGTAAGGCACTCCACAAGGTTCCCCATGGGAGACTGATTAGCAAGCTTACATCTCATGGAATACAGGGAGAACTAGCCATTTGGATAGAGAACTGGCTGAAAGGTAGAAGACAGATGGTGGTGTTGGAGGATTGTTTTTTAGACTGGAGGCCTGTGACCAGTGGAGTGCCACAAGGATCAGTGCTGGGTCCACTACTTTTCGTCATTTATATAAATGATATAAATGCGAGCATAAGAGGTACAGTTGGTAAGTTTGCAGATCACACCAAATTTGGAGGTGTAGTGGACAGCGAAGAAGGTTACCGCCGATTAAAATGGGATCTTGATCAGATGGGCCAATGGGCTGAGGAATGGATGATGGAGTTTAATTTAGATAAATGCAAGGTGCTGCATTTTGGTAAAGCAAATCTTCACAGGACTTATACACATAATGGTAAGGTCCTAGGAAGTGTCGCTGAACAAAGAGACCTTAGAGTGCAGGTTCATAGCTCCTTGAAAGTAGAGTTGCAGGTAGATAGGATAGTGAAGAAGGCGTTTGACATGCTTTCCTTTATTGGTTATAGTAGTGAGTACAGGAGTTGGGAGGTCACGTTGTGATATTGGTTAGGCCACTGTTGGAATATTGGGTGTAATTCTGGTCTCCTTCCTAGCGGAAAGATGTTGTGAAACTTGAAAGGGTTCAGAAAAGATTTACAAGGATGTTTCCAGGGTTGGAGGATTTGAGCTATAGGGAGAGGTTGAATAGGCTGGGGTTGTTTTCTCTGGAGCATCAGAGGCTGAGGGGTGACCTTACAGAGGTTTATAAAATCATAAGGGATATTGCTAGGGTAAATAGACAAGGTCTTTTCCCTGGGGTTGGGGAGTCCAGAACTAGAGGGCATAGCTTTAGGGTGAAAGAGGAAAGATATAAAAGGACCTAAATGGCAACTGTTTCACGCAGAGGGTGGTGCATGTTTGGAATGGGCTACCAGAGGAAGTCCTGGAGGCTGGTACAATTGCAACATTTAAAAGGCATCTGGATGGGTATATGAATAGGAAGGTTTTGGAGGGATATTGGCAGGGTGGGACTAGATTGGTTTGGGATATCTGGTCGGCATGGACGGATTGGACCTAAGGGTCTGTTCTCATGCTGTACATCTCTTTGACTCTGTGACACTATGAGTTTCCCATTGCTCCAAGAGTTAGAGTTTTCCCTTCAGTAATTAGCAATGTGGAGAGCTGATGGCCTTGTGATTTATCATTAAGCTATTAATCCAGAAGCCCAGGTTATGTTCTGGGGACCTGGCTTTGAATGCTGGAATAGTGAAATTTTAATTTCAGATTTTTTTAAAAATGTTGAATTCAGAGTTTAATGATAAACACAAAACCCATTGCCAATTTTCGGAAAAAAAACACATCTGGTTCACGAGTGTCCTTTAGAGAAAGAAACTTTCATCCTTGCCTGCTCTGGCCCCAATGTGACTCCAGACCCACAACAATATGGTTGATTCTTAACTGACCATTGGGAAATAAATACTGGCCAATCATGCACATAATTTTAAAAATGTATTCACAAGCTAAATACTATTTCTGTACTCTTGTCAACTTGAGATTGCCTCCCTGTAAACAATAATATCTCAGGACCTCTTACGGAAAGTAAGATCTCACCATCTTCAATAGAATATAATTGAATATTTAAGGTCATTAGACTCTTGGTCACTTTCATCAGGACAGGGATATATGAGAAACTCTTCCATAGTTTCTGAGCCCCAAATTTGATTGAAAGTTCCCCATTAGTATTAGGCATTTCCTCTATAAGTGCAAAACTGGTCATAGGAAGCTCACTTCATTTTGGTGCTTCTTTAGTTACTTGCTCTGAGACTAACATGTTCCACTGATGCTCATTTGATCTCTTCAAATGCAAATACCATTTCAAAACACATCTACTGCAATGTGTTCATGTTCTCCTGCTCCAACATTTTGAATGTGAGATCCCCTCTCACTTGAGAGTGCTGTGTGACTGCTATTTCTTGTGAAATCATGTTCCCCTTGTACATGTTCTAGACAATTTTGTTGTGAAACAGAGTGTCAATTTTCTGGAGAAATCCTCTTAGCTAGAACCTCTTGCTGCATACATAGCTTTTCAGTGATTGCTGAAAATTTCACACAATTTGGTTGAGGACATATGTGATTACAGAATGCTTTTGATTTGCTCGGCTAAGCCATGAAGTGACGATATGCACACCGCCTTGTGGATAGGTTATTTGCGGCAGTTTCTCTCTTCTGCTAATTCTTTTCTATTTCTTGTTGCACTGAGTATTGATACAGCAGCAGTAGCACTTTGCAATTGTACTCTCTGAAGACTGCAGTCTGTTGTCAACTCTTCACATATAGGAGGATGGTGCAATCTATTAATTTCTTCCTTCAAACAACATTCTGGTTCAGTTACTTATCCTGCAGCACTTTCCACAGTATAACTCCTGTATAGATCTAGTACTAGATTTTTATGTAGTCTTTTTACTCAAACCTTTGCCAGTCAAGTATGCTTCTAAGTTTCTTGTTTAGAACCTAGATTTTCTTAGTAGTCTTCTGGTAATGCCCAGGATCTTTTCAATAATATGCTGATCCTCCCCAGCAGAGATATCTGGGTTATCACTGGCATCATCTACAGTGACTTCAAAAAGCAAAACAGGACTTAAGAGCTCCTCCACCAATAAATCAGCACTAATAGTAGAATCTTCATTCCCTTCTACACTTTCCTGAAAGAGGAAATCAAAGGTTAGCACGTTATCTTGAAGCTAATTCCCTTCATCTTTGGTGAACTACTTTTCTGCTTCATCTAGTTTCTCCTCAGGAAATAGAAGAATTACAATACCTGTTGATATTCTCTGCTCCAAGGAGAAATAGCCCAATTTCTCTGATCTTTCCTTATATCTAAAATCCTTCATTCCTGGTATCATTCTGGTAAATTTCCTTTGAACTCTCTGTAGCACTTTAACATTCTTCCTTCAATATGTTGCCCAGAATGGAACATAATGCTCCAAATGAGGTCTGATCAATGATTTTTAGAGGAATAACATCATTTTCTTGCTTTATCACTTCATGCCTCTATTTATAAATACAACGATTCAATAAACCTTCTTAGTAATTGTTTCAACTCGCCTGGTCTCTTGCAAAGAATTATGTACATGAACACGGAGGACATTCTGTTCCTGTGCTGCCCTCAATGCTGCACCATTGAGCCTGTACTGATTGTCTCACCACGTTTCTTCTGCCAAAATGCATGACCTTATCTTTCTCTGCACTATCCTCACAGGTGTAGTATCATCTGCAAATTTAGAGATTTTGCCCTGAACATTCATCTCCAAATCTTATATATAAATCAGAAAAAGCAAGGGTTGCGACATAGATCCCTGGGGGACACTGCTTTCAACTTGTCTTCAATCTGAGAAATGCCCATCTACTTATCTTTTAGCCAACCTGTATTCCATGTTGCCAAAGATCTATCAGTCCCAAACATTTCTAATTTGCTAACCACCTTGTTATGTGCCAACATATCAAATATTTTCTGAAGTCCAAATATATGACATCCACAACACCACTTTCATCTACTGCCAGTGTCACCTCATCAAAGAACTCAATCAAATTTGTCAGACATTGCCTGCCCTTAACAAAGCCATGTTCAATGTCTAGTACTAACGTATTTTTCTCTAAGTGTATATTTCCCTCATCGTGTATTATGACCTTCAACAGCTTTCCCTCTATTGGTATCATGCTGACAGGTCTGTAGTTTCCTCAGTTATCCTGTGCCTCTTTCTCAAACAATGTTCAGAGGGGCCTGGAAAATTTCTGTCAAATTCCTCTGCTTCTCAGCTTTAAGTGAGTATTCTCTAACTATGTCCCCCTGTTTGACATGTCCCCCACTAATGGAAACATCTTCTAAACATCTACACTGTCAATTACCCTTAGAGTTTTGTATGTTTCAATAAGATTACCCCTCATTCTTCTAAACTCCAATAGACAAAGGCCTAACTGTTTAGCCATTCTTGATAAATCAACCCTTTCATTCCAGGAATCAGTTCTTTAGAAAAGCCTCCAATCCTAGTATATCCTTTTCTTAAATAAGGTGACCAAAACTATACACAATACTCTAGGTGCAGCCTTACCAACACCAAAACCAACAGGTTGTAACAAGGCTTTCTTGTTTTTAACCTCCAACCCTATGAAAACATTGTACCACTTATAATCCCTTCCTTCACCAAGTTCACTGAATCAGAATCTCTGCTCCAGGGTTGTGCTGTCACTGTGTTTGTCTCTCCAATTTCCCAAGATCAAACCAATACTGTTTTACTTGAAATCTGTTGGGTTTACGTCAACAATCCCATGCCCTCACTGCCTGGCTCAAAGTACTACTCTTATACCCCTCCGGTTCCAGCCGCTATCCTCTTGCCTTGTGTTTTACTTACGGCTTGATGTGTATGTCACAAATTATCAAAGAGTAACACAGCATAGAAACAGACCCTTTGGTCCAACTAGTCCAAATTAAACTAGTCCCACTTGCCTGCATTTGGCCCATGAAACCTTTCCTACTTATGTACTTATCCAAATGTCTTTCAAATGTTGTAACTGTACCTGCAGTTCATTCCACACACGAACCACTCTGCGGAAAAAAGTTGCCCCTCATGTCCTTTTTAAAACTTTCTCCTCTCACCTTAAGAATCAGCCACCCAATTTTGAACTCCACCCCCTCCCCACCTTGGAAAAAGACGCCTAACATCCACTGTACCTCTGCCTCCCATCATTCTATTACCTCCACAAGACCATCCCTCAACCTCCCACACTCCAGCGAGAAAAGTTTCAGACCATCCAGCCTATCTTCACAACTCATCTTAGAAGACAGAAGGTTACCACAACATTTTTCACGAAGCAGACACTAACATATGGAACAGAAACAGAATCAGGAATGAAGATAAGGAGATAGACACAGTCTTCCAATAGGAGACATGAAACAATGGAAATAGAGGTATGTATGTACAAATGAAGAAAAAGAGGCAGAAACACAAAGATACAAACATCTAATATAGTCAGTCCCACCTGAACAGTGAAAGAGACAAATTCAAGCAATATGCAAAGAGTAATGAACACTGTGCAGAAGTAACAAGAAAAAAAAGACATAGAAAAAAAGAAGTTAGGAACAGAAGTAGCCAATCGCCCTTTCAATTTAATTTGATCACGGCTCAGCATCCAACTCTACTCTCTTCCCATTTTCTCCCCATACCCTTTAATCCCCTTAGCTCCTAAGAACTACATCTAACTCCTTATTGAAAACATTAAATGTTTTGGCCTCCAAGACTTCCAGTAGGATGGATTAACAGAGAACTACTGAGAAAACCAGAAAGAAAAATATTAGATTAAATAACTGATTAAGTTAGTCAGATAACTAAAAGTCATGTCATCCTTTTGGGTGCAATGCCTCTTAGTTCTCTATTCTGTTATAGTTAGCTAATATCTAAGTCCTATACTTGATCTTTCCAAGCTTCCTATTATCTGATTTAATATTTCATTTAGTTGTGCAAGTTGCATTTCATACAATGCCATCACCTCACTCAAATTTTTGTCTTGTTATTAGATAAAAATCAATTTCACAATTTATCCAAGAGAGTTCTCAAAATTCTTGTATAGTAATGTTAAGCTCATTGGAATGAAGGAATGAATGGGGAGACATTGTTAAAAAAAAGCTTCCCAATTAACTTATTCAGAGATGGCATGATAGACCTCCAGAGCAGGTGAGACTTCAACTCAGGCTTTATGGCTCAGAGGCAGGGACACTACCACAAATGCTGAGTGAGTTTACCGAGGGAGCACAGCCTCATAGTGACTAGGCCCCGATCACATGGAATTAATTCCCTTTTGCATTTCTCTAACAACATGAAAATACACAACAAAAGATGGGAATACTCCAGTAGATCCTAAAAAATACTTTTACCATATAAATTCCATATAATAATCATCCCAATCAATGGCAACCATCCTCACTTATTCACCAGCTATACAAACTGCATAAAGAAGAAAGAAGAATAAATGCATGGGTCAATTTTTTAAAAATGTTCTGAGAAATTCTTCTCTAATCCTGAAAATTATCTATTTCCAATGGGTTGATCAGACTGGGATGTAAACCCCATATTGCCAATCTATCTTCTATGCTAGTCATACCTCAGAACTTGTCCAGAGTGTTTTTGAATGCTTGGAACATTTCCTATGTATACCATTAACCACTTGCAAAGATCTGCCAATCCCTCTAAGAAGAAATACCTCCTAATATCTAAACTACTTTTATGTTTCGTAACTTAAATATTGGACATCAGTGATAGTGATCAACAATGTTTTAGCTATTGAGCCAACTGAATGTCTTCACACTAAGTACCAATCTAATGACTTTCTATGCCCTCTAAATGAGAGTTTTAAAAAGGCATTTACCTTATATAACAAGGCAATAGGTAGAATTGGATGGTTAGACATATTTACAACTGTAATGAGTCAGAGTGGACATGAACCTCATGTTAGACTTCCACAGCCAAAGACTCTATAATAAAATTGGATCGGGTGGATCTTAATGCAACTTTACAAAAACTCTGTCAGAACCACATACAATAGGTAACTTGAACCTATTATGGAAAATAGTAAACAGCCTCATTAAAGATAAGTATAAGTAATGTTTTAGGCTCTGGACCATAAGACCATAAGACCATAAGACATAGGAGTGGAAGTAAGGCCATTCGGCCCATCGAGTCCACTCCACCATTCAATCATGGCTGATGCGCATTTCAGCTCCACTTACCAGCGTTCTCCCCATAGCCCTTAATTCCTCTAGACAACAAGAATCTATCAATCTCGGCCTTGAAGACATTTAGCGTCCCGGCTTCCACTGCACTCCGTGGCAATGAATTCCACAGGCCCACCACTCTCTGGCTGAAGAAATGTCTCCGCATTTCTGTTCTGAAATGACCCCCTCTAATTCTAAGGCTGTGTCCACGGGTCCTAGTCTCCTCGTCTAACGGAAACAATTTCCTAGCATCCACCTTTTCCAAGCCATGTATTATTTTGTATGTCTCTATTAATATCCCCTTAATCTTCTAAACTCCAACGAATACAATCCCAGTATCCTCAGCCGTTCCTCATATGTTAGACCTGTCATTCCAGGGATCATCCGTGTGAATCTCCGCTGGACACGTTCCAGTGCCAGTATGTCCTTCCTGAGGTGTGGGGACCAAAACTGGACACAGTACTCCAAATGGGGCCTAACCAGAGCTTTATAAAGTCTTAGTAGTACATCTCTGCTTTTATATTCCAACCCTCTTGAGATAAGAGACAACATTGCATTCGCTTTCTTAATCACGGACTCAACCTGCATGTTTACCTTTAGAGAATCCTCGACTAGAACTCCCAGATCCCTTTGTGCTTTGACTTTATTAATTTTCTCACCATTTAGAAAGTAGTCTATGCTTTTATTCTTTTTGCCAAAGTGCAAGACCTCGCACTTGCTCAGTTAAATTCCATCAGCCATTTCCTGGACCACTCTCCCAACCTGTCTAGATCCTTCTGTAGCCTCCCCACTTCCTCAGTACTACCTGCCTGTCCACCTAACTTCGTATCATCGGCAAACTTCGCTAGAATGCCCCCGGTTCCCTCATCCAAATCATTAATATATAATGCGAACAGTTGTGGCCCCAGCACCGAACCCTGCGGGACACCGCTCGTCACCGGCTGCCATTCTGAAAAAGAACCTTTTATCCCAACTCTCTGCCTTCTGTTAGACAGCCAATCCTCAATCCATCCCAGCAGCTCACCTCGAACACCATGGGCCCTCACCTTGCTCAGCAGCCTCCCGTGTGGCACCTTATCAAAGGCCTTTTGAAAGTCTAGATAGACCACATCCACTGGGTTTCCCTGGTCTAACCTACTTGTTACCTCTTCAAAAAATTCCAACAGGTTTGTCAGGCATGACCTCCCTTTACTAAATCCATGTTGACTTGTTCTAATCAGACTCTGCTCTTCCAAGAATTTAGAAACCTCATCCTTAATGATGGATTCTAGAATTTTACCAACAACCGAGGTTAAGTTGATTGGCCTATAATTTTCCATCTTTTGCCTTGATCCTTTCTTGAACAAGGGGGTTACAACAGCCATCTTCCAATCATCCGGGACCTTTCCTGACTCCAGTGACTCCTGAAAGATCTCAACCAATGCCTCTGCTATTTCCTCAGCCACCTCTCTCAGAACTCTAGGGTGTATCCCATCGGGGCCAGGAGATTTATCAATTTTAAGACTTTTTAACTTTTCTAGCACTATCTCTTTCATAATGGCAACCATACTCAACTCAGCCCCGTGACACCCTTTAATTTTTGGGATATTACTCATGTCTTCCACTGTGAAAACTGACACAAAGTACTTGTTAAGTTCTCCTGCTATTTCCTTATCTCCCATCACTAGGCTTCCTGCATCAGTTTGAAGTGGCCCAATGTCTACTTTTGCCTGTCGTTTGTTTCTTATGTACTGAAAGAAACTTTTACTATTATTTCTAATATTACTGGCTAGCCTACCTTCATATTTGATCCTCTCATTTCTTATTACACTCTTTGTTATCCTCTGTTTGCTTTTGTATCCTTCCCAATCTTCTGATTTCCCACTGTTCTTAGCCACTTCATAGGATCTCTCTTTTTCTTTAATACATTTCCTGACTTCCTTTGTCAGCCAAGGTTGTCTAATCCCTCCCCGGTTAATCTTTCTTTTCTTGGGAATGAACCTCTGTACAGTGTCCTCAATTATACCTACAAACTCCTGCCATTTTTGCTCTACTGTCTTCCCGGTTAGCCTCTGCTTCCAGTCTATTTTAGTCAGTTCCTCTCTCATGCCCTCATAATTACCTTTATTCAACTGTAACACCATTACATCCGATTTTGCCTTCTCCCTTTCAAACTCCAGACTGAACTCTACCATATTATGGTCGCTACTTCCTAAGGGTTCCCTTACTTTAAGATCTTTTATAGAGTCTGGTTCATTGCAAAGCACTAGGTCCAGAATAGCCTGCTCTCTTGTGGGCTCCATGACAAGCTGTTCCAAAAAGCCATCCTGTAAGCATTCCATGAATTCCCTTTCTTTAGATCCACTAGCAACATTATTTACCCAGTCCACCTGCATATTGAAGTCTCCCATGATCAATGTAACCTTGCCTTTCTGACATGCCTTCTCTATTTCCCGGTACATGTTGCGTCCCTGGTCCTGACCACTGTTAGGAGGTCTATACACAACTCCAATTATGTTTTTTTTGCCTTTGTGGTTCCTCAATTCCACCCACACAGACTCCACATCATCCGACGCTATGTCATTCAATACCATAGATTTAATTTTGTTCTTAACTAACAAGGCAACCCCACCCCCTCTGCCCACCTCTCTGTCTTTTCGATAAGTTGAAAAACCATGGAGGTTTAACTGCCAGTCCTGACCCCCCTGTAACCAAGTCTCTGTGATGCCTACTACATCATAATCATTCACCATTATCTGTGCCATTAGTTCATCGGCTTTGTTATGAATGCTACGAGCATTCAGGTAAAGTGCCTTAATGCTAACTTCCTTATCATTAGAGATGTTGGAAGTCATATGTCCTAAGTTATCCTTGCTTTTTACTGCATTCTCAGTCTGCCTCAATTTTAAATCCGCCTGGAAACATGCTATCCTGCTGCTTATCTTGCCATTTACCTCCATACTCCCTGTCGCTTTCACTTTCCCTTCCCCCCAACTCAGAAATTTAAAGTCCTACTGACCACCCTATTTATCCTCTTCGCTAGAACATTGGTACCTGATCGGTTCAGGTGGAGACCGTCCCAACGGTACAGATCCCCCCGTTCCAAAACTGATGCCAATGCCCCATGAAGTGGAATCCCTCTTTCCCACACCAATCCCTTAGCCACGTGTTTACTTGCCTAATTTTCTTGTCCCTATGCCAATTGGCACGTGGCTCGGGCAGTAATCCGGAGATTATGACCCTTGAGGACCTGTGCTTCAATTTCCTGCCTAGTGCTTCGTAATGCCCAAACAGGTCCTCCACCCTAGTCTTGCCTATGTTGTTGGTACCAACGTGGACCACAACAACTGGATCCTCCCCCTCCCGCTCCAATATCCTTTCAAGCCGGTCGGAGATGTCTCGCACCCTGGCACCGGGCAGGCAACACACCATGCGAGACTCCCGATCCGGCTTGCAAAGGATACTATCTGTCCCCCTAAGTATAGAATCCCCTATAACCACTACTTGTCTATTAGCTCCCCCCTCTTGAATGGCCTTGTGCACCATGGTGCCTTGGTTAGTTGGCTCATCCTGTCCAGAGCCCTTTTCCTCATCCGAACAGGGAGCAAGAATCTCGTACCTGTTGGACAAGGCCAAGGGCTGAGGCTCCTCCACTCCTGAACTCCGGTTCCCCCTACCTGCCTCACTTACAGTCACACTCTTTTGTGCCTGATCACTAGCTGAATGTGAATTACTTAATCTCCCAGGTGTGACTGCCTCCTGAAACAAAGCATCCAGGTAACTCTCCCCCTCCCGGATGTGCCGCAGTGTTTGAAGCTCAGATTCCAGATCATCAACTCTGATCCGGAGTTCTTCCAGCAACCAACAATTGCTGCAAATGTGGTCACTGCCGTTCACAATGGGATCAGCCAGCTCCCACATCATACAGCAACAGCACATCACCTGCCCAGCCATCTCTGCTTAGTTAGTTAATTACTTAATTTGTACAAGTATGAGTTAGAATACCTTCTGATACCTCTCTGCTATAGTTTTTTTTTACACTAAATAAGGACTTGATGTATACACACACAAAAAAACTGAAGTAAATTTTTATCTAGTCCCTGGTAAAGAAATAAAAATCCTTACCTTAAAAGAAAAAGCAGAGTAGTTAAGAAGGTTAGAGGAGGAGGGTGGGTGGGAGATACTACAGGTGTAGAATCTCGGGTTTAGCCGCCTTCCTGACTTATATACTCACTGGATGAACAGGAATCCATAAAATTAATTGAGGACACACTGCTACTTACCATAGCAATTTACCTGGCAATTACCCCAGCAAGATTTTGAGACAGCAGTTGGCAAACTGCACCAGAACGTCTGTCTGGGATTCTGCACTAGCTTGCTTAACAAATGAAACAAGAGTTTTCAAAATTGTATCAAACTAAGGCCTGATCAAGTCCTTGTGAGGCTTAATTGTATTTTTTGCTTTATATTGAATCATTCTGTTTGCATGTCTCAACAGTTTTCACATTTGTAATAACCACAAAATACAGATCATTGAGGTTTGATCATTTCTACAATATTACATTCAGATCCTTCTAACATCTGCCACACTCAATGTAAATTTATATCAATTGTCCTTTAGTTTTCCAGGGTTATATATTCATGGTACATTGATGAGGTGATGCTAAATATTTTCTTCAAACATCTTTAAACATATGCTGTTGGCTCCAGTCTTATTTTCCAGACAGAAAATTGCTTCAGAATTGAAATGGTTCTGTGTGATATTAGTAATGATTGTATGGTATCTTTTTCCAATACTACAACCTGGATAGTCTACACAGAGATGGGGCCTTTGATTGAGTGCTAGTCAGATACTGTGTGATTAGTATCTTATTGATTGTATGAAAATGGCATGCCTGATGGAGAACTGTGACCATTTTGGTTTATACAATACATGCGTGATTATAGAAGTAGGGGACAGAATCAATATTGTTAAAGTTTACAGCTGATATCAAGTTAAAGGTTGGAAGATCAAATATTATGAAAGGGAAAAAGTAAATGGAGTGTCACTTGGATATGTTGTAAGGTCAAACTCCTGAATGACAAGTAACACAAAATGTGACCAAGTGCAATGCAATGGGTATAGAGAAGGGAAGTAAACATTAGAAATATAACTTAATACACCCAGTTTGTGGGCTGTCACAGCACAGAGATCCAGTGGCCATGGATCAGTGCAGTGTGGTGTGACAGTAAGAAAACTAAACTGGAATACATAGCAAAAGGATTACAACACAAATCCCAAGAGGTAATAATGAATCTGTGGTGGTACAGGCACAATTCAGGTCACTTCAATAGATGCAGGATAAGCAGCGAGAGTGCAGAAAAAAGCTCTTAAGTGTATAGCTACCTTAAGTTAACTTAGTGATGAGAAGAGCTGGAATTGTTTACTCTGAAACAAAAAGGCTTTAAAAGGGATATGGTTCTCACACTTGGAGTTGCTGAGTAAATAGATCAAAAGCTATGATCAGAAATTTGAGAAACAAAAGAATCTATTTCAAGCTTTGAAGGAGGAAGATTCACAGACAACGTAAACTGAATAACTTCATCCAAGGAATGGGGCAGATGTGCAAAAAATGCTGCAAAATAAGAGTATTGTGTATCTGTGATTGTGATGATTGAGGACATTTATTTTATGACCAGCCAGAAATAATTCACAGCCTTTCCAGCCCTGTTTGTGTGTGGACCTGAATGTATTGGATGACAACACCTCCACTTATACCTCCTGATCCACACTGGATCTGGTGCTGTATCTGAGGTGGTTTGTGAAATCTCCTGAAAGCTGCACTTGCCTATAAGAGTAATTGGTGAACAGATTAAAAGGCACACAGCTAACAGAAATAAAAATGTTCCTAGCCTTTTCAATATATATTTCAACTTTTACCAAAGGATGGTTAATTGAGAAATTTGGCTGTCAAAATCCAGAGACCAGGGTGCTATATATGGAGGCAGGCAACAGAATCCAGAAACAAATGAAAGAGCCATGGGACCAGTTTCAGGCTTGATGTTTAGCAAAGTAGAGACCATGGGGAATGAGAGGTTGGTGGAGTATTTTCAGGACGAGAGTTGGTAGATTTTGGAATATTAAAGGAAATGATGGTAATGATGGAAGTTGGAGTCAAATTAGAAGATCAGCTATGATCTTGTTGAATTGCAGATATGGTTGAAATGGCCAAATGGCTGACTCTAACACCTGTTACTTATATTCTTATGCAATTTTTAAACTATTTAACATTGTCCTCATTGTCCTGAGATGTGAAGAATTGAAAACAATACATTCAAATGTCGTTAAACTCACACTGCATAATTTTACAATTAATATTAGAGGTGCTTTCATGTATCAGTTCTGATAAATGTTTTGGACACATGTTCACACTAGATTAACAGCAAACTTTAAGTATGTGATGTAAGAACAGACCATTCAGCCCTACAAGTCTGCTCTACCATTCAGTAAGATTATGGCTGATCTGTTTGTGACCGGCATTCCACATTTCCATCTATACCTTATAATCTTTGATTTCCCTGCCTAAAAAAAAGTTGTTGCCTCAAAAACATTCAATTGCACTGTACCAATGCCTTCTGGGGCAGAGGGTTGCAAAGTTACATGACCCCCTGAGAAAAACAACTTCAAAACTTTGAAACCAAAAGTTCTGATATCAGCTTATCAGAATGCAGCACAGCAATCACAGATCAGTCTGTTAACAAGCAGAAAATCAAAAGGAACCTTTCAAACACCAAACAAGCAGTAACTCAGAAAAGAAAATGTAATAAAAGATTTGAGCTAATAACATGCAAAATCTGAAAGGGGCATTTTGCAAATACAGAACGTTCTTTATAATCAGGAAGCAGTGTTGAAGAAAAAGAATAATCAGTGACTTTAGAGCTCACCTCCAACAATTTACAAGTTTGGATATATGCATGGGAAGAAATAACAAGCTGTCTCATTTGCTGTCTCATTTTGTACTTGACAGAAGGTGCAAAAGAAGGACTGATTTTTCTAAAGTGACCAATCAAACATCTCTGAAGCATCTCAATCCAACTCACCAATGGTTTCATCCCTGAAATGTGTTGAGCATTGCCCACTTGTAGGTCCATAGGCAATTATCTAAATAGAGCTTAATCCTCTTGAAGTCGCTTTTGGAATCTGACAAAAAAACCTCTTAATCCTTGGTCTCTTTCTCTTCCTTCTAGTATTCAATTGTTCAGTGTTTGATTGTGTGTGTCTGGAATCTTTCAATGTATCTGATTAGTTAAGCCTGAATGTAGTGACTCAAAAATAAACTAACCTGTCAGAAAGCTGCTATAAGCATGTGTGCAAATATCTTAATCCATTGGGGTATTCACCCTTGCCACAAAATCAATGGATTTTGGAGTTCAAGGCTTATTTGTTTTCAGTGGGAATGAATAGTTCGGATGTAGATGGGGACTGTAAGAATGTACTACAGTAGAGAAGAAGGCCAGCAAAATATTTGATCAGCTCACTTTGGAAATCACATCCCATGAGATCATAGGCCACCAACTCATCATTGCGGGTAATGCCACCAAGCAACGGGTAGTAGCGGTGGTAATGCATTCACCAGAGCCTCTGGATCAGTGGAAGAGCCAGGCCACAAATGTGTGTTGTTGGGATGGGTGTCACAGAGTGTGGGTGCTGGAGAAAGAGAATGTGCTCTTCAGTTCCCTCCAGATGGCAACTTACCCAGCTACCTGTGACCAAATTCCACCGTGCATTTGCCACTAAAGGGTGGGAATGGGTGGTGGAGCTACAAAACTCTCTATGAGCCTTTCCACCTTGGACATAATTGGGGCAGAGTTGAGAAAGTGGCAGGGACCCATGCAGCACCACCCCATACGATTCAATTCCACAACACCCCATCTCCTAACTCGGGAGGGCACAAAATTCAGCCCAATAGGTAATCATTATGCAAACAATGTTTCAGGTGTGGGCTGGGTAGGTCCAGCAACAAAACTATAGAACAACCAAAACCAAAGCTCCTTAGATGGCATGAGAGATATAAAATTTGATGAAACAAATAAAGAGGTTGTTGTTTACTAAATTCTTTAGTCAAGAATCATGCCAAATATGATAGCTTTTGAGGAAAATAAAACTGGCAAAGACAGAATATGTGAATGGTCTGCTGGTTAACAGAAAGGCAACTCAAATGTCTTCTAACTGCATGCAAATTATAAGGAGGTTTGTGGGACTCATTAGAGACTAGGAAGGTGGTCACATATTTTCAGTCAACATTTTCAGACATATAATGACACACCTAAGAACAAGATGGGACTTAAACCTGGACTCCCTGTTCCAGAGGTAAGTACACTACCACTGCGCCACAACGGCCTGCTGAGTCAACAACTAAGGGTCTTATACTCTGCCAACTGAGTGGCCTGGCATATTTAAACACTCAGTTAACAAGTTACAAACTGAGAGACCACCAACGCTCCAGTTTTTTAAATTGAAATCAACTTGTTTAGAAATTTGTTACATGCCTCTTTGCTGGTGGGACTTGAACCCAGGCCTGCTGGCTTACAGATAGGGATGCTTCCACAGTGCCACAAATCCTTTTTTCAGATCTTTTTGAATTCAAATTCCACCAGCTGCCATAGTGGGATTTGAACCCAGATTCCTGGGGTATTATAATTATTAGTTCACCAACTACTAGTTCAAGTGCCATGAATTCCCCCCAGTTAATTAACTCTTCAAATCGGACTTGGTCTAGATATTTTCAGACAACCTGTTCAGACATGTTATGACACATTGCTGGAGCAAGTGGGCCTGAACTCAGGACTTCGGGACAAGAGAGAGGGGCACTACCATAATATCACAAATAACCCTAAGGCGATGATGACATGTTTAGAGACACAGAGCAAGATTAGAAGATTTAATATCAGTGTTTACTAAGGAATTCAGACAAGCTTTTAGTAGAAGGGTGGATGGCAGAGGTAATGGATGGGATGAAAATTGATGAACAAAATATACTAGAAAAGCTTCTACACCTAAAATGATGAAGTAGCCTAGGTCCGAACAGTTTGCTAAAACCGTTAAAGGAAGTTGCAGTGGATATGGTAAAAGGCTTGCCTAATTATCCACATCCCTGAGATATAGGGGAGGCCCACACCATTTGAAAAGTGGCAAATAAGAGTCCTAGCTCAAGAGAGGATGTAAGAACATTCCTTTACTAAACATAATCATGGACCAATTCAATGGACGTCCATGATTAACAATGCCTTCTGAGGGCATGGTACCTAAAGAGAGCAAGTATTGGGTCTACTTCTGGTTATCACACTTTCGGAAAGATGTGAAGGCATTTAAGAGTTTCACAAGCAATCAAATTAAAATTTCAGATCTCCTGCCCTGCCCTTTGGGGGGGGAGTGGGAGTGCAGGGGGTTGGGGCAGTGGTGTTCAGATATGTAGATCACTGGATAATCTTCCAGGGAAGGTGGAACCTGTATATGAAGAATGGGTTACATCTAAACTAAAGGGGTATAAGTATCCTGGCTGGAAGATTTGATGGTGTCACCTGGGAGAATGTAAGCTCATGTGGCAGGATGGGGTGGGAACCGGAGCACTAGGTCAGTAATTAGAGACTGAGGAAGAGCTTGTGCCTAAGGCAAATACAGCTAAGAGGGAGAGCAGTCAAAGAGAGGTTGCTGAGGTTAGCGGAACTGAAGGCTTGGACTGTATTTCCTTCGATGCAAGAAGTATAGTAGGTGAGGGGGATTAATTTAGAGCCTAGACTAATGCATGCATGATGTGGTTGCTATCACAAACACATGGTTGAAAGAGGGGAAAGATTGATAGCTTAATACACCAGGATATCAAAGTTTTAGATGAGGCAGAGGAGGTAGGAAAAGAGGTGGGGGAGTTGCATTATTGGTTAGGAAGCATATCACAGCTATGTTGAGGCAGGACAGCCTGGAGAGATCTTGCAGTGAGACATTATGGGTAGAGCTCAGGAATAGGAAGGGTGTAATCATAATGCTGGGATTGTACTACAGATCTTCCAGCTGCCAGCGGGAGTGTGGTGTAAAATTCCAAGCAGTGGAATGTGGTGAAACGGTTAAAAATTATGTCCCAATACATGTGTGAATCTAACCGGAATGGAGGTGTTGCTTAGTCCAGTGTGAATCTTATTACACACCTCCCCGTGTGAATCTTCTTATCTGTATGTAACCAGAATGGAATGTGTTTTTTTAGCCTTGCTCTGCTGTTCACATGAATGTTTATATCTGGAAAAGAGTATATCAGCTGGAAAAGTCTCCAGTTCGGTGAGTCTGCTCCGGGGTTACGTTTAACCGCCGAGCGTGGGTTGTTGGCAACCGCTCTACGAGAACTGACGGCTCCCAGTTCCGGTAACATGTAGAGTGAGTATAAGCCGGACCCGTTGTGGCGACGCTGCGGGGAATAAAATGCCCATATTCTAGCAGACTCGCCTCTTGGTCGTTTGTTCTGTGTCAGACTACTCTCCTACGAACCTGACCTTGAGAATTTTTTAAAACATTTGGCGTAGTCGAGCAGGGTCAATCGCAATTGAGGAGAGATTTTGATACAGAACAATGTTTTGGAAAAAGACTAAGAAACCAGAAGAACAAACTGTGGAGGTCCCGACCGTCCCGGGATGGCATGGATGTGGGCATGTACGTGGCAGTTTGTTTGAGAGAGGATCCCAGTCCTGCCGAAGAACCCCTTGCCTGGGGTACAGCGGAGGATGTGGGCATGTAAGCGGAGTTAACAGAATTGAATGGGATTGAACTGAACTGAACTGAGTGGAACTGAAGTGAATCAAATTGAACGGAACAAAATGGAACTGAGCTAAATTGAATTGAAATGGACGGAACTGAATTGAACACAATTGAATTGAACTGAACAGACCTGAACTGAGCTGAATTGAACTACACTGAATTGACTGAACTGAAATTAACTGAAACGAATTGAACTGAATTAAGCATAATGTAACACATGTATTGGGCCAAGCAGTGGAATGTGGTGTAAAATTCCAAGCAGTGGAATGTGGTGAAACGGTTAAAAATTATGTCCCAATACATGTGTGAATCTAACCGGAATGGAGGTGTTGCTTAGTCCCGTGTGAATCTTATTACACACCTCCCCGTGTGAATCTTCTTATCTGTATGTAACCAGAATGGAATGTGTTTTTTAGCCTTGCTCTGCTGTTCACATGAATGTTTATATCTGGAAAAGAGTATATCAGCTGGAAAAGTCTCCAGTTCGGTGAGTCTGCTCCGGGGTTACGTTTAACCGCCGAGCATGGGTTGTTGGCAACCGCTCTACGAGAACTGACGGCTCCCAGTTCCGGTAACATGTAGAGTGAGTATAAGCCGGACCCGTTGTGGCGACGCTGCGGGGAATAAAATGCCCATATTCTAGCAGACTCGCCTCTTGGTTGTTTGTTCTGTGTCAGACTACTCTCCTACGAACCTGACCTTGAGAATTTTTTAAAACAGGGAGCTAGAGGAAGAGATATGCAGTCAGATTCTGGAAAGATGTAAAACTAACAGGATTGTTGTGGTGGGTGATTTTAACATCCCCCATGTTGACTGGGACTCCTTTTATGCTAGAGGTTTGATGCAGTGCAATTTGTTAAGTGTGTCCAGAAGGATTATTTAAAACAGCATGTCGATGGTCCAACAAGGCAGGGGCCATACTGAAACTGGTATTGGGAAATGAGCCTGGCCAGGTGCATAAAGTTTCAGTGGGAATTATTTTGGAATAATGACCACAGTAACTAGTGATGTTCCACAGGAATCAGTGCTGGGACCTTTGTTGTTTGTCATATATATAAATGATCTGGAGGTCTTTCGTAAATTTGTGGATGACACCAAAATTGGTGGAGTTGCAGGTAGTGAGGAGGATTGTCAAAGGATACAACAGAATATAGAGAGATTATAAATTTGGACAGGGATATGGCACTGTAATTTAATCCAGACAAATGTGAGGTGATGCATTTTAGAAAATGAAATTAAGGTGTACGTTGTACAATAAATGGCAGAACTCTTCGAAGCATTGACATACTGGAGGGATCTGCAATTATAGGTCCACAGATCCCTGAAAGTGGCAATACAGGTGGATAAGGTGGTCAAGGCAGCATACAGACGCTTGTCTTCCTCAGCAAGGACATTGAATGTAAAAGTTGGCAAGTTATATTACAGCTGTACAAAACTTTTGACATATTGTGTGCAGTTCTGGTTGCCACATCACCAGAAGGACATGGATGCTTTGGAAAGAGAAGGTTACCAAGATGTTGCCTCGTCTAGAGGGTTTTAGTTATGAGGACAGGTTGGTTAAACTCGGATTGTTTTCACTGGAAAGACACAACCTAATAGAGGTCAACAAAATTATAGGGTGAATAATCAGAGGCTTTTTCCCTTTGAAAACCCTCCTCACGACATGCAACTCCACCAATTTTGGTGTCATCCACAAACTGACTAATCAGACCACTGACATTTTGTTCAAGGTCAACTATAAGAGGGCACAGGTTTAAGGAGAAGGGGGAGATTTTTGGGGAGAAGAGCAGGGAAAATTTTTCACGCAGGCAGTTAGCAACCTTTAAGGCACTTCTTTATAGACACATGAACGGGACACAAATAGATACCACAAATGGACAATAAGTAGCAGGGCTAAATAAAGATTAGGAATCTCCACAGGCTTGGTGGGCTGACAGCCTGTTCTTGTGCTATAGCGTATTGTATTATAACATCTGAAATCTTGACTTGTCCAAATCCCAGTCGTTCATTTTTTGTCCTGTATTAAGTGCTGCTCATTCAGCACCCTATCTTAACTGCCAACGCTGTCTCCATTTCTGCAGAGAACTGAATCAAGCAATTCAAATTCTTGTGTAGTCACATTATCACTGTGAATCTTTCCAGCCTGTGGCCCTATTTATTTCTTTGGTCCTTTCTTTGAAAACAGGCCTTTATTTACTTTCGCCCTTCAGTCACCGTAACTCTTCTCTGGAACTTCCTTCCTAAACTCATCTACCTTGCCACTTCTCTCTCCACGGGTTTTCAGCCACTTTTCTTAACTCATTCCATTTATTTTCTTCTCTTCCACCTTGAGATGTTCTCTACAATTAAAGAAAATAATCTGCTCTGACATTTCAATACAGTGATGGAGTGCTGCACTTTAAATGAGAATATTAAACCAAGGTTCCATCTGCCGGTTCAGATGGATGTAAAAAATGTTATGGCACTATTCACAGAATAGCAGTCATTTCCCTAACCAATGTTCATTCTTCAATGTACAGGATAGATTGGGACAGAAATTGGATATAATTGCGGCCAATTAGACCCAATTTCAGGGCCCTATACCCTGCACAGAAAAACAACTGAAAAATAGCTGACCTGAAATTGAGTTGGATTGTTTTCAAGTGCCTGGCTAAAATTGGCATTGGGTCCTTGCATATGCTGATGAGGGGATTAATGTCTGCTCTAAATTATGTTGCCATTTTCATCAAAGATAGTTGAAGTCACCCAGAATTCTTCAAACATGTGGCTTCTTCCACACAATGAAAAAGGGCTCACCTATAAACATTGTACAAACTAACTACATCACATTAATTCAGCTTTCATGTTATTTTTAATGTGCTATTCACAAAATAAAGTTGTATAATACAAACATTAAAATCATAATGTCATAAAATTTGCATGGTTTTGTTTTGTTCTCCTGTTTAAAAAGTTTAACTATGTGAACGAGCTTCCACTCCGAGGCATTTTTAATTATCTCTCTTTCCATTATGTTGGCTAGTCTGCTGAGTATTTCCACTATTTCTTGCACTTATTTACTGTTGTAAAGTAAGAAGTGGGTAAATATACACTGATTAACCTTGACTAGTTTGCAGTAACACTTTTTAACTCAGACACATTAGGAGGTGAGATAGACAAGGAGCCGGAGAAGGTCCTACACCTCTTTCTTCAACACATTATCAAGGAAAAACAATATTTATCAGAGTCTACTATTGTACTCTAATTCAACTCTATCAATTTCTTCACATGACTCTTCAAAAACAGAGTCTTAATTTTTTAAGTAAACAGTTTCATATCTGCAAAAATTATCTACTTGCCCCAACCACTGTACTTGAACTGAAAGGACTGATAATACTCATTCACAAGCCTGGGAAAGGCTATTCCTTGGTCTTTGAGGGTTGGCTGATGTTTCAGGATCTACAGTCGTTGATTTGGGTTTTACCTCTCACCTAAAGTTGGTTCTCGTATTTGGGTTGTCTCACAGAGGTGGTCTCTCTGGTTACACCATTGAAGAAGATGCAAAAAGCTGGAGCCCCTTTAATCACCCTCTGCACACCATTCGAAGACCCTGTGGCTGTGCCCAACATTCATATCGGACAGGGGTTGGGGGCAGGAAGATCCAATGAGGTGGTGACTTTCTGTATTTGGAGGATGCAGAACATGGCTTTGAACCTTCAACAGTCAGGTGCTGTCCTTGTCACATTGTGCCTCTGACCTCCTACTGAGCCGGGTGCCACCAAGTCTACATAGCATTCATCTAACAAAGGAGGTTCGCCGGAGGTATAAACAATGTGGCATTTAGCCCCTGGCCAGGCAGTTCCAGGCCTGTCTGGTTTCAACAGGAAGTTGATTGTCCAAGGCCTAGCTGCATGAGTACTGCCTCAAAGTTTGCAAATTAAAGTCTGGCTCGGCCTAAACTCGGCTTCTATATATTGAGCTTCTATCCATGCTCATGAGAAAATAACAATATTTCCTGTAAAAACCCTGGAGGTCATGGGTCACCTGATCATGTAACAATGCAGCATTCTGTTACATTAGTTAAATTTATGGATTTATATCAGTTTGAACTTTTATAACTAATCTAAAATGTTTGTATTTTTTCATGGGTTTGGATTGTGATTTTAGCAGAACTTGACCATTTCATTTTATACTTACAGAATTACAGAATGGCGGCATTGCAGAAAGAGGCCATGTAGACCAATGTTTTCTGTTCCAGCTTTCAACTGGCACAACTCCCTTCATATCATTTTTCCTCCTTCACCCTGTCACCCTAAGCTAAGATGGTCAAAGCCATTCTGAGACTCATCTTTAATGAAGAAGCCAGTCTGTAATCAGTCAAATATAATTAATCAAAGAATGACACTAATTAGACGCCAGTCAGAAATGGATGATTGCATAAGTAACTTAGCTTCAATTCATTATAATTGAAGATTTAATACGTAAAACTCAATTATTTTTAAATTCCAAATTTTAATTTTGAATGTTAAGTGTAGAGATTCTGTAAGAAAGTATGCAGTTTCTGTAAGAAGAAATCTGATAAGAACAATTAACACTGAATTCTTCCTGGCCTTTTTTACCCTTATTCAGAACTGAAGACTGTAGAATCAATGGCGGGTTTGTGCAAGGTTAAATAGGAGAAATACATTAAACACTTCCATTGTATTCATATCTAAGAAAAATTGTGCAAACCGCTTAAGACTAATTGAATTAACCTAATGGCAGGCGAGGAGGGGGAAATTGCTTCCGACTTTTTAACCATGTCAGTCAGCTGCAATAAATATTTTCCTTTCCTTCTCGCGCACAGATTATCACATTTAAATTAAAATTTAATTAGCTGGATCAAAATGAAGGAGCCACATTATAAGAGTTTCTAGACTGATAGAATGAGAAAGTAAAATGGAACACAAAATCAAACACATATATAAACACAAGAAGTAAGTTTCTCAGGACAAAGTTCTGGGATGGTCAGGAATAATACTCTACACAGTTCTTTAAGTTGTTAGAGTCTTGAATGTTAGATTTAAAACCTGAGGCCAGTTGAATAATTGCTGACTCATAATCTGCAGTAATGACAAGGTTAATAGATCTTGAGTTTTTGATGAACTGTTGTTGTCCCAGTTTGTTTTTCCACAGGCCACTGACTTATTTAAGAGAGGCTTTGGGCATCTTGTCGTTATCACTTCATAGTTCTTGCTCTCTCTGCTTTGCTACCAAAAGCAGTTATTGATTAAAGTCCATTTGTTTATTCAGGAGTCATGAAGTCATCATCATAGAAACAGATCCTTCGGTTCAACTAGTCCATGCTAACCATGTTCCCAAACTAACTTACTCCCACAAGCCTGCACTTGGCCCATATCCCTGCAAACCATTCCTATTCACAAACCTATCCAAATATCATTTAAATGTTGTAACTGTACCTGCAACTTCTGCTTCCTCTGATAATTCATTCCACATGAACTACTCTGTGTATATAAAAAAAGTTGCCCCTCATGTCCTTTTTAAACCTTTCCCCTCTCACTTAAAAAATATGCTCCTAGTTTTGACCCCCCACACAAGGGAAAAGGCCCTTGAAATTCACCTTACCTATGCCCCTCATGATTTTCTAAACCTCAATAAGGTCACCCCTCAACCTCCTACGCTGCAGTGAAAACAAGTCTTAACCTTTCCAGTCTATTTTTATATCTCAAATCCTCCAATCCTGGTAAAATCCTGGCCAAACTTTTCTGAGCCGTCTCCAGTTTAAAAATATCTTTCTCATAAAAGGGCAATCAGAACTGAACACAGTACTCCAGAAAAGGCTTCCCCACTGTCCTATACAACATCAACATAATGTCCCAACTCCTCCACTCAAAGGTCTGAACAATTAAGGCAAGTATGCTAAATGCCTTCTCACTGTTCCATTGTCCTTATAAGTTGGCAGTTGAAAGCAGCACTTTGATGCCCAATATATATAATTAACCAGAAAAATGAAATTAAAAACATGTGAACTGTCATTTGGCTCGTTTCAGTCTTTAGACAACATGATCATCTCAGCACAGATAGATTTCATTCAATTCATGTAGGTAACCTGGACTTGCCTCAGTCTGAATCACATGATCACATTTTAGGGCAGCATTTATTGTTTCTTCAAAATCACTTTAGTCTATAAAGGTCTCAGGAATTTAAAACCAAATGACAGTGGTGGAATATTGATAGCCCATTTTCAGCATTATCATTACATTGTTGGCTACAAATTTCATATTCATCCAGTAAAGTGGGAAATTGCCCAGGTATGTCTTGCACACAGAAAAGCAGGACAATTCCTACCTTGCCAATTAATGCCTCATCAGTCTCCTCCCAATCATTACTAAACTGATGGAAAGTGTCATCAACAGTGGTACAACACAGTATTTACTTAACAACAACCTGCCCATTTACGCCCAGTATGGATTACACCAGGAGCATGCACCTTCTCATCTCATTACAGTCTTGGTTCGAACATGGACAAAACAGCTGAACTCCAAAGGTGAGGTGAGGTGAGACGAGAATGACTGCAATTGCCATCAAGTAGCACTTGACAGAATGTGACAGTCAGGAGCCCAGCAAAACCGGAGTCAATGAGAATCAGGAGAAACTCTCCATTTGGCTTGGAGTCACACCACAATCAAAGGAAAATGGTTGTGGTTGTTGGAGGTCAGTCACCTCAGCCTCAGGACATCTCTCCAGGAGTTTCTCAGAGTAGTGTCCTAAGCTCAACCATCTTCAGTTGCTTCACTAATGTCCTTCCCTCCATCATAGGATCAGAAGTGGGAATGTTTGCCAATGATTTCACAATGCTCAGCACCATTCAAGACTACTTAGACACTGAATCAGTCCATGTCCAAATGCAGAAAGACCTGAACAATATCCAGACTTGGACTGACAAGCAGCAAGTATCAATCATGTTGTAGAAGTGCCAGGAAACACTTGTGTGTTACAGGACTAGTCATGTAATTATTGTGGTTGCAAGAGCAGGTTAGTGTCTAGAAATCCTGCAGTGAATAACTTACCTCATTACTCCCAAAAGCCATCTGCAAAGCTCAAGTCAGGAGTGTGTTAGAATATTTCCCACTTTCCTGGGTGAGTGCTGTTGCAACAATGCTTGAGAAGCTTGATAGTATTCAGGACAAATTAACCTACTTAATTGGCACCTCAAATGTCCATTCGTTATCATGCTCAGTATCAGCAGTGTGTATGATCTGCAAGATGTACCATAGGAATTACCCAAGTCTCCTTAGACAGCACCTTCTAATCCCATGACTACTACCATCTAGAAGGACAAGGACAGCAGATACATGGAAACAGCATCACCAGCAAATCCCTTTCCAATCCACTCACTTTCCCAATTTAGAAATATGTCACTATTCTTTCAGTGTCACTGAATCAATCCTGGAACTCTCTCCCTAATAGCATTGTGATTGTACCTTTACCAAATGGACTACAGCTCAGCACCACATTCTCAAGGGCAATTAAGGATGAGCAATATATGCTAGCCTAGCCAGCAAAACCCCATTTCCCATGAATAATTTATTCAAAGGAGGTACCAAATTCAGGCATCTTTTCTAATTTGTCTTATAGGAGGTTGGTGACTGGTATTCAGATGCACACCTCCAGGAAGATGATTGGACTTGCATCCTGCACCCTTGCTCTTATTTAACTTTTCATCTACCTGATTTCACTGGTTAAAGTTTGAGACTTCGCTCTATCCCTAGTACCACCCAATGGATGACTCTGTTTTCTTTTAACCTCTCTCTCTGTCCATGATGGATCTCCACAAGTGGGATTTATTGCAGAATCTACTTCTTTCCTTTTCTCTTTATTTTGGGTGTGGATGTTTTCCTTAACCTATTCCAATTGCCTTGAAAAACAGAACTATTATCATATGGTTTAATCAGCTTCTGGTATACTCTCTGCGGCTCTTCTACTAAGTGAGGCATCACTTGCACTATAATCTGATCTGTTTAAAAAATCTATTGGTGGTCTTGTAATAGTTGTCATGAAGGTATCCATTAACCAAGTGTTTGGGAGACCTTCAGAGTTCTGAAGAAGAATCATATTAAACTCAAAACATCAAATCTGTTTCCTTCTCCACAAATGCTGCCAAACTTGCTGATTTTCTCTGGCATTTTCTATGTTGGTTTCAGATTTCCAGCATTCACAATATTTTACTTTTAACAAGTCTTCTGGCTTTGGTCTGCCATCTTTGGTCACTTGTTGAACCCTATCTTGACATAATTTGAAGTTATTGATCTTTCCCCACCTCTATTACCTTGCTCTGCATCTTTCTGTACCTCTGGCTTGGCTTCAGCTCTCTTTAAATCAAGTCATTCTTCCTGAGTTACCCTAAATCTCACAGGTTTACTGCCTCATAAGGCTTTGGAACCTCCTGGTCCCTTTGCTGGTGCTAGTTGGTTGAGCGAACCTTCTTAAGTTAGTCCAAGTTTCAGGAGTGTACGGCTTCCAAACCTCATTCTGTGTCCAACTTTCTTGTCATTTGCTGCTGGATTTCTGCAATCTCCCCAGGACGTTCTTTTATGTTTAAGGGTATATTTTGCTGCAAACCAAACCAATGCTTAATAAAATATCTCTACATGGCACTGGCAATCTTGAGTTGACACCCCATTGCTACCAAACCCATAACCAGTTCAGTCTCCAAATAAACCTCATGTTATGGACCAGAGCAGATTCCCTCAAAATATTCTAAGGAGGTAGCCTAGACTCTACGTTGTTCAAATTGTGAAGGCAAATGGAAAGTATCTGTTTCTGATGCAATGCAACTGGTCAAACTACTTTACATTAAACAAAACATAATTTGTTTAGAAACTGTAGTTAAAATACAGCCAAAGAAAGAGGAATTTAACTCTACTGAAAAACTTAACAGAACAATAGATACAATAACTGTTGCCAATTAACTGTTCCAATATAGTAATATCTCATAAACGCACTCTTTGGCAAGAAAATGAGAATATTCAGACACAGATTCTCACATGCAGTTCTCCAATCCAGGAGGAAAAAAAATTCAAAGAGAGCAACAGCCAGAAGACATTTACTGAAGCTTCCATCTCTTTTGAGACCCCAATAGCTTCTGATGTTACTCAGAAATCCTGATCTGTGAGAGCCAACCATACCTTTTCAGGCTGCATTTTAAAATAACCCAAGATATTTATTCAAAAGCTATTCAGTAGCCAGCCTGGTTCCTCTGCCTGACAACCTCGCTTCATAAATAAAACCAGGACAAAATAACCTCTTAAATTGACAGCATCATCACATCAATCAATAAGACATCAATAGCCAGATCTGAAAGAGCATGATGTTCATAAAGGGGAGAACAACAGGATTCTGTGAAAAGGCTATTGCTTACCATATTCAGTGCTATGATCCCAGCATATGGTAATGTTGGACAACTCTGGTCACTGAATGAAACCTGACTTGACAGATCCTATATTTAGTTTTTTCATTTGATTACTGCAGTGGTTAGTCTCTGAAACATATTCACAAAGCTGCAGATTAGATTAGATTACTTACAGTGTGGAAACAGGCCCTTCGGCCCAACAAGTCCACACCGACCAACCGAAGCGCAACCCACTCTCCTATATTTACCCCTTCACCTAACACAACGGGCAATTTAGCATGGCCAATTCACCTGACCTGCACATTTTTGGATTGTGGGAGGAAACCAGAGCACCCGGAGGAAACCCACGCAGACACAGGGAGAATGTGCAAACTCCACTCAGAGAGTCGCCTGAGGCAGGAATTGAACCCAGGTCTCTGGCGCTGTGAGGCAGCAGTGCTAACCACTGTGCCACCGTGCCGCTCACAGCTTTGTTCTTTCACAACAGGACACAAGTTGATCACATAAAATAAATAATTAAACTAAGCAATATATCGGACAAGAAAACAACCTTAACACCAGCAGCAAGTTAAAGTTTTGGTTTATTTCCCAACACTATCTTTGAGAGATATCAGCCTTATTTTCACACTTAAAATTTTTGTTTAACTGATTCTTTCAAATTCCATTTCCATGGATTGCTAAAGTAGTTTTACAATTCATTTCCTAGCCTGCAGCTGTGACCCTTTCACATTTCTAATGGTCTCAACCACTTTGGAAGCTCCACAAATTAACACTAATTTGGTAGAGAAGGTAACTGGTTCCCCTGCAGTAAAATAATGTTTTCTCCCTTCTGAATTGAACTCTTGATTCTTCTGAACGGAAGTTAAATGCTAAACTATGCCTCAGGCCTATGGTAAAACTTAGCAGTATAAGTATTCAACGTATCAACACCACAGATATTCTCCCAGGTGCTTGACTAAAATCACATGACCTATTCCCCCAGGACCAGTGGAATACTAGAAAGATCAGTGCTGGGTCCACTATTTTTGTCATATAGATAAGTGATTTGGATGTGAACATAGGAGGTATAGTTAGTAAGTTTGCAGATGACACCAAAATTGGAGGTGTAGTGACAGCTAAGAAGGTTACCTTGGATTACAACGAGATCTTGATTTGATGGGCCAATGGGCTGAGAAGTAGTATATAGAGTTTAATTTAGATAAATGTGAGGTGCTGCATTTTGGGAAAGCAAATCTTAGCAGAACTTATATACTTAATGGTAAGTCCTAGGGAGTATTGCTGAACAAAGAGTCCTTGAAGTGCAGGTTCATAGCTCACTGAAAGGTAGAGTTTCAGATAGATAGGATAGTGAAGAAGGCATTTGGTATGCTTTCCTTTATTGGTCAGAGTATTCAGTTTAGGTGTTGGGATGTCATTTTGTGGCTGTACAGGACATTAGTTAGGCCACTTTTGCAATATTGTGTGTAATTCTGGTCTCTATCCTATCGGAAGGATGTTGTGAAACTTGAAAGAGTTCAGAACAAATTTACAAGGATGCCCTGGGTTGGAAGATTTGAGCTTTAGGGAGAGGTTGAATAGGCTGGGGCTGTTTTCTCTGGAGCATCAGAGGCTGAGGGGTGAACTTATATCGGGTTATAAAATCATGAGGGCCATGGATAGAATAAATAGACAAGGGTCTTCCTTGGAGTGGGTGAGTCCAGAACTAGAGGGCATAGGTTTAAGGTGAGAGGGTAAAGATATAAAAGAGACCTAAGGGGCAACGTTTTCACACAGAGGGTGGTGCATGTATGGAATGAGCTGTCAGAGGAAGTGGTGGAGGCTAATACAATTGCAACATTTAAAAGCCATCTGGATTGGTGTATGAATAGGAAGAGTTTAGAGGGATATGTGCCAAGTGCTGGCAAATGGGACTAGATTAGGGACTAGACTAGATATCTGGTCAGCATGGACAAGTTGGACTGAAGGGTCTGTTTACGTGCTCTACATCTCTATAACTCTATGACTGAGAGGAGACTGAAACACCAGACCCTGCCAGATGTGCAGGGTCAATGACCTTCTCCCCTCTGCCAAGGTAAGAGATACCAATTTATTTCTGCAAGAGTACACTCACTTTAGCTCTGTTATTGCACCAAATGCTCATCTCTATCACTGTCACTATTTCTTGGAGCATCTTTTCTCACTCAGTCATGCTTATCCCAAGCTCTGAAACCTCTGCAAGACCTCTGGGATATTTATTCATTCACTTGTGGTATCTGGCCACCTTTCTCCCACCTGTAGCAGCATTCACACCAACCATTCACACCTTGTCCCCAACATGCATCTCACTCAATCCCTACTTATCTCTCATTCCAGGAGAAAACAGCCCACTGTCAGCCTAGTGACTCTAAACAACTTTGAGGGACAGAAACCTGGCCTTTGCTGACAAATGCTGGGACAGGTCCTGTAAAGTCACAGGAACATTCATTTACTAGCAGCCAAGTAAGAAATATTGTCCTTTGCTGTGTTACCCTCTCATTACCACCTACTGTGAAATTATTGTTCACATACCAACAAAACACATTCCCCTGGTCACCATATATTCTCCCTTTTGACTCTATACAGGTACCAATCTTGTAGATCAAGAGAGCAGCTCTGCAAGACATCCCCTCCTCCATCTCTGAGCAAGACAGCATGCATGTAGCAGAGGATGCCCAATATGGCTGCCTCCTGCAACCTCCAGCAGCTCAGATACTAACACCTCGGTGAGTAATTAATCTAGATTGCAGTGAGGAACTGGCGAACATTTCATTGTCATGTCTCCGTAGCTGGTTGAGGAAGAAATGCCCTAAGGCATTGGCACTTATAGGGCTGCTGAAGACCAAGCACCTACCTGGCTTCAGTGCAAGAGGGGGCCCCATTGTGTTTACAAGTAGACATAGGAGCAGCAGGCAAGCCGCTTGGGGGCCTCTGAACAACCTGACACAAAGGCTTCAAGGACAATAGCAATACTTCAGGAATGTGAAGATCCAAGCTGCCTCAGGAATGTGACAATCTGACTGCTTTCAGAGGCAGGTTGGTGGCTGCCATGAAGAGCCATTTCCATCAGTCTCAGAGTCTGAGAGATAATGTGCACAGAGCTACACTCCATCACTCTAGACATCGGTACTCAGCACCAGTGGTAAGGCCCAGGATGATGAGGACTTTCTGAGCAAACTCCAGGTGCTCCCTCCTCACAAAGAGATGACGCAGTGTTAGCAGGTACCCAGATGGAGGTGGAACCACACACAGCAGCCCCTCTCCCACCCTCTCCAGTGTCTCAGGACCATGCAGGGGTGGCCCTGCCTTCTACCTTCGCACTGCCTGCCACCCTCAGCTCTGTGGCAGTTCAAAATGAGAAGGACATGCATGGCTCTGGACAGGACACACATGACTCAACATGTCTATGCTCTCTAGCCACAAATGTCACCAGGGTCATTGGACAAACCTCAAGCCAACAGGTATTACACCTTCTGCGATTGTAGGGGAAGATGCCATGGGCTGTTGGTGGGGGCGGTTTACAAGTGAAGGAGGAGTGGACCAAGGTGTCCCAGAATGCTCTTGTGGAAGGCCGACATGGGAGGGGAAGGCAATATGTGTCTGGTAGCAGCATACCGCTGAAGGTGACGGAAATAGCAGCTAATGATTCCTTGGATATGTACGCTAGTGGGATGGTAGGCAAGGACAAGGGAGACCCTGCAACTGTTGTGGGAGGGAAGAAAGGAGCTGAGGGCTGAGGTTTGGCAGATGGATCAGACCTGGCTGAGGGTCCAGTCAACTACAGTGTTGGGAAATCCTCAGTTGAAGAAGAAGGTGGATATTTCAGAGGCTCCATTGTTGAAGTTGGCAGAAAGGCAAAAGTGATGACTGCAGATGCTGGAAATCAGAGTCTAGGTTAGAGTGGTGCTGGAAAAGCACAGCAGGTCAGGTCATGATTCCTGATTAAGGGCTTTTGCCCGAAAAGTCGATTTTCCTGCTCCTCGGATGCTGCCTGACTTGCTGTGCTTTTCCAGCACCACTCAAATCTAGAACTTGGCATAAAGTCATAGAGATGTGCAGCATGGAAACAAACGCTTCAGTCCAACTCATCCATGTCACCCAGATATCCCAATCTAATCTGGTCCCATTTACCAGCCCATATCCTTCTAAACCCTTCCTATTCATATACCCATACAGATGCCTTTTAAATGCTGAAATTGTACCAGCCTCCACCACTTCTTCTGACAACTCATTCCATACATTCACCACCCTCTGCATGAAAAAGTTGCCATTTAGGTCCTTTTATATCTTTCCTCTTTCACCCTAAAGCTATGCCCTCTAGTTCTGGAATCTCCCATCCTTGGGAAAAGACCTTGTCTATTTATCCTATCCATACCCCTCATGATTTTATAACCTGATATGAGGTCTCGCCTCAGCATCCGATGCTCCAGGGAAAACAGCCTCAGCCTATTCAGCCTCTCCCTATAGCTCAAATCTTCCAAGCTTGGCAACATCCTTGTAAATCTTTTCTGAACCCTTTCAAGTTTCACAACATCCTTCCGATAGGAAGGAGACCAGAATTGCACACAATATTGCAAAAGTGGCCTAACCAATGTCCTGTACAGCCACAACATGACCTCCCAACATGTACACTCAATGCTCTGACCAACTAAGGAAAGCATTCCAAATGCCGTCTTCACTATCCTATCGACCTGAGACTCTACTTTCAAGGAACTCCAAGGTCGCTTTGTTCAGTAATACTCCCCAGGACCTTACCATTAAATGTATAAGTCCTGTTCTAATTTGTTTTTCCAAAATGCATCACCTCACATTTATCTAAATTCAACTCCATCTGCCACTCCTCAGCCCAATGGCCCACCTGACCAAGATCCAATTGTAATCTGAGGTAACCATCTTCACTGTCCACTGAACCTCCAATTTTGGTGTCATTTGCAAACTTACTATGTTCATATAAAAATCATTCATATAAATGATGAAAAGCAGTGGACCAAGCACCGATCCTTGTGACACACCACTGGTCACAGGCCTCCAGTCTGAAAACCAACCCTCCACCACCACCCTCTGTCTTCCATCTTTGAGCCAGTTCTGTATCCAAATGGCTAGTTCTCCCTGTATTCCATGAGAACTAACCTTGCTAACCAGTCTCCCATGAGGAACCTTGTTGAATGCCTTACTGAAGTCAATACAGATCCCGCCTCCTGCTCTGCCCTCATCAATCCTCTTTGTTACTTCTTCAAAAAACCCAATCAAGTTTGTGAGACATTATTTCTCATGCACAAAGCCATGCTGACTATCCCTAATCAGTCCTCGTCTTTCCAAATACATATAAATCCTGTCCCTCAGGATTCCCTCCAACAACCTGCCCACCACCGATGTCAGGCTCACCGGTCTATAGTCCCCTGACTTTTCCTAACCCCTTTCTTAAATAGTGACATCATGTTAGCCAACCTCCAGTCTTCCGGCACCTCACTTGTGACTATCAATGATTTAATATCTCAGCAAGGGGTCCAGCAATCATTTCCCTTGGTTCCCACTGAGTTTGAGGGTACACCTGATCAGGTCCTGTGGATTTATCTACTTTTATGTGTTTCAAGACATCCAGCACCTCCTCCTCTACAATATAGACCTTTTTTGAAATGTCACCATCTATTTCCCCACATTCTATATCTTCCATGTCCTTGATGTATTTTAGGCATCATCAGAACAGATGCAACGGAGATGGAAATGGGAGAATGGAATAGAGTCTTTACAGGAAGCAGGCTGTGAGGATGTATAGTCAAGGTAACTGTGGGAGTCAGTTGGATATTGGTGGCCAGCCTATCTCCAGAAATGGAAACAGAGATGTCGAGGAAGGGAAGGGAGGAGTCTGAGTTGGACCAAGTGAAGGTGAGAACAGGATGGAAATTTGAAGTGAAATTGATAAACTTTTCCGATTCTGGATGAGAGAGGGAAGCAGCACCAATGATATCATCAGAATACCAGAGAAAGATTTGTGGGTATGGGCTTAAGTAGGACTGGAATAATTAATGTTCCACATTGGTCAGGAATGGCCATGTTATTGTACACACCAGGCTACATCATTGTTATATCTGCACCATTTGCCAGCCATGGACACACCAATCACACTGCATATGTTTCAAACAAGTGGCCATGTCTCAAGGCTTAAGGTGAGTCAGTGTCAGCAAAGCCCAGGTAGATATTTTTCAGGCAGCGAATCCTGGCACAGTAAGTTAAGGGCAGCCTCTGATATCAGTCTCGGGGCTGAGTACAGTCAGCTTGAGGCAGTTTGATTCAGGGAATGTGTCCATCAACAGTGCAGAGAGTGGGCTATTGTCAGGTCTTTGAGTCTGTACCTCTACAGTCTGGGGAGTTGCAAGGATGGGGTGTCTACACACTAAAAGTCAAGCAGGGTGGGGAAGGGGGTTTGGAAGGGGTGAATCATATT
Source organism: Chiloscyllium plagiosum (assembly GCF_037043375.1). NCBI lineage: Eukaryota > Metazoa > Chordata > Chondrichthyes > Orectolobiformes > Hemiscylliidae > Chiloscyllium > Chiloscyllium plagiosum. Next base: position 59,735,335 of record NW_028270148.1, read on the forward strand.
ATCAGGAGCCTGTGCTGTGAGAAGGGAGCTGGGGATCTTAAATTGTGACAATTAGAGGCAGAATACTGGGATGCAGAGGGGATTATAATTATGTGAAGGCAGAACTTGAAATGTGAGAGGAAGATGACAGAGCATTGAAGGGAAAGAGGTCATGCAGAATGTGGGGGAGGTTATTTACAGACAGCAACACCATAGGTTTGATCATGGGAGAGTGCGCCATTAGATGTGGAGTACAGTAAAAAGCTGAAATGTGCTTGTTTCAGAAAGCGGATGGTGAATCGATCATGATATCGGATGTAAACTCTATTTTTCGGTTGAAGAGGGTTTACCCATACAAATACCTCATACACTTACATTTAACTGACTCTGTATCATGAAGTATTCTTTTTTCAAATAAATATATCTGTTAAATTTGTAGCCTGAGAATCCAGCTTTACCTTATGGGTCTAAAATTTTGTTCAAACCTGATTAAATTGAAACAAATTACTGAAGGATTGAGTTACTTGCAATCAGGCATAAATAACTCTTTTTAAATAAACCTATCCAAATCTCTGCAGTGTGTGGCATGGATTTATGTTATTAAGCCGCTACTGAATTGCTTTAAGACTTTTTTGTCAGTCCTTATGGAGGCTGCAATAACGCAAGGTCAGAGGCTTGATGCTTGAAGGATCTTTCACAAGATGGATATTTCAAAGGGTGCAGTCAGCCAGATTTTCTGCTTTGTTGATTTATTGCTGCTGCTCTTAACAAAGACTAGCAGTTACATAATATTAAATTAAGAATTTCACAAAAAGAGACCAGTGGAAATATCACTGGTTATAGACGAGGCCCTCAAGAAGCTGCCAGCCATGCTTGATTTCACAGAAATCTGCGTCTCACACTTAAAATGCTGAAAAGTACTTTTCTACAACAAGACAAAGGCTGAATCTGTGAGTTTAAATATATCACATCCAATATATCACCTCAAGAAAATCCATGTTATTTAACCCTCTGACTGCTAACAATTATTTACAATGCGCTTTCATAGTAATAATGCAAACGATGTTGTAAAGTTAAAGGGGGGATAAGTATGTAATGCACAGTGACACTAGGCAAAGATAGGTGTACAATTAACTGAAGAAATCAAAAAGTTACTTTATGGGTTTATGCCATCCCATTTTGTTTCAATTAAACAGTAAAATCAAAGTAAATTTGCTACAGGAAGTTAAGTCTAACCATCTATAATCTAAGCATCTATGGCTTGATAGGTGTTAATTATTTCCCATTGACTTCTCTTGCAGGAAAAGTTCCTTTGGGGTTAAGTTGTTCCAGATTTATAAAAAAAAGTACAATTACTTTTGTCCGTTTTTATTTCCCTCTTCTCTTTCTATCCAATCATCTTTTCCCTATCTTTGCTTATGTTTCTACACATCCATTCTAACTTGGACTTCCTTCTCAGTACTTGCCCTGTTAATGTTATAATCTTTCAATCCAGTTAGTTGTAAAGATGCCTTGTAAAGGGCACTGACTTATTTCTGTCTTACAATTCCAGCAAATTGCAGCACAAAATATCAAGGAGATTAAATAGGGAAGGCAGGTCTAACTGCTTATTGAAGATGTATGGCAGATCGTGGGCCATTAATATTTTAAAGCATTTCAACTTCAATCTGTCCTGATGTCTACTTAAGAATTAATGTGTTGAAATTTGAATGGATCGTTCAGTCCATCAAGTCTGCTTCATTCAGAACCCCCATATCATTATTCTGCAGCTTACCCCATATCTGATAATGCTCTTTAGTAGAGAGCTAAAGGGTATAATCCAATAGGATAATCCCAAAGGAAATATTATGTCTGTAGTGTTTGGATTTCCATGGTTTTTCAGCAAAATCTATAGTCAATGAACAGGCCAGACAAGTCTCCAGAAGATTCAGCAAATGTACATTTTCCAATCTATTGGTGTGTCATGATTCATGGTCACTCTATCAATATATACTTAAGAGACAAAGTATCATTATTGTACCATAGCCCATGACCTAAGTCATTAAGGTTGCAATAAGGCTCTTCTGGTACAATGTCCTCCCTCGGGGCCAGAAAGCCCAGGTTCAAATCTCAGCTACTCCAGAAATTTGTCTGAACAGGTTTATTCAAAATATCTATCAAGCTCTCAAACTCCATCTTAGCTCGGATCACTTGAAGCACAGCACAGTAATAGAAGCACACTGCTCTTTGCAACCACAGAGCATGAACCCAGACACTGTTTTGTCTGTGAATATAATGCTTGTGCAAGTGAGCAAGCTGTAATTAAATTTTGTTGGATTCTTCAATACCACATTATCCAAGCTTAGTTTCTTATGTTACGCATGATTACATAAGCAATGCTGCATCAGGTGAAAATGCCCTGCTCGAGGCAGAAGCCATATCAATGATCATCTGTAAGAAAATCCTGAGATTTCAGTGACAGACAATTGGAAAATTAATGAAAGAATAAGTAATAATAGCACTGGGCATCAGAGAATTCAATGTCAAAAAGTGTGGTGCTGGACAAGCACAGCCAGTCAGGCAGCGTATGAGAAGCAGGAGAGTCAACATTTTGAGCATAAGCTCTTCATCAAAGAATTCAATCAGCAGCATTAGCTTCGTGGGTACAAGCAACGCTATAGTACATAGATAAGCATTAGCCAACAAGCAGAAGAGCTAATTTATTTTTGATTAAACTTTAAGTTATTTCAAGAAACTCCTGAAGAGCTAAATTTATGAATACAAGTAAAACTAAAAGCGAAGCCCTCTACCTCTCCCTTTCTCTCTTTAACTGAGAGCCCACTCTTCCCAATTTAAAACAAAATGGCAATTAGTCTTCATAGTACTGCTCCAATAAGGAAGCTATTGCTCTTAGGAAGAAAATACAGCTCAAAAACAAGTGATTTTAGACATCAAGAAAGTTTACTTTTAATAAGACCAGTGGCAATTCTGCAATTTTCCTTCACAAATCAGTATGAAGTAAAGGAAAGTTCATTTAAGGTCATCAGAACCTTTTTGGTGCAAACACCACCAGAGACAGAAATCTGCAAGTACGTGCCTGTAGTTCTTAAAGCAACAGTCTTATTGGATCAAGACCAGTATTTCAGAAGCAGGTGTGAAAAATAAAGAGAAACAGCAGAAAATGTAAAAGGGAAGAGAGAAGCAAAACTGGTAAAAGAAATGAACAAACACAGCACTGCATTCTACTTCTGAAACAAAATGACTTGCAAAGAGAAATGGAAAGTGTACACTTACTTATGGACTGGACATCCAGAGACATGTTTATGGAATTATGACTGTTCAAACAACACATTTTACTCTATTTTATAGATCAAGCAATCAACAATTCTGAGAAAAGAGCTCTGAAGTCCTGCTTGCCATTGAAAGGAGATGCTTCAGAGTATTAACATATCCTGTCTTTCTGTGGATGATTAGAATGATCCAGAAAAGACCAGCTCATGGTAAAGAATCACTTTGGGGTTAACAGATGTCATGTGATCCCAAGAGTCGCGAGTGTGGTGCTAGAAAGGCACAGCACATCAGGCAGCATCCAAGGAGCAGGTGAATCAATGATTCGGAAAAAGTCCTTCATCAGGCCTGAAATGTTGATTCCCCTGCTCCTCGGATGCTGCCTGAACTGCTGTGCTTTTCCAGCATCACACTGTCGACTCGACTCTCCAGCATCTGCAGTCCTCACTTTCAACTATGTAATCACAAGAGTCTATTGACTAATTTGTTGTAAGATATTGCAGCATAGAATAGGAAATGGAACCTTTCTAAGAGGATCTATCAAAGAGGCTCCTTGACTTAATCATTGCCTCTGCACCAATCAAAGCCTTTAAGAAGGATGTTCTGGACAAGGGCCATACCAAAGATGTATACTTGACGATGAAAGGAAGTATGAACCCATACTTCAGCTGCAGTACTTGCAATAACATTATTCTTACAGTCAGCAAAGAACATCGAGCCAAAAAATCTGTAACAATTGTGATTTGTTGTGTCAATGCAAAAGATGTCCATTTTTGTTGATATCTTTAAAGCACTTAATACAGAGGAATATTGGGCATGTTATCTCATTTGAAAGGCTAAGCCAGATCCCAGAGCAAAACACAGGTGACCAACAAGACAGAATAATACAGCATCAACAGCAAGGAAAGTGTTACAAAGGTGCAGAAATACAAATATATCAGTCAGGCTCAGAGTCAACTGGACAAAAGGCAAATTTCAGAAGATCACCAAACTTTCCATATTGTTAACCTCACACAACATGTCAATTGTATAATATGATTGGAAGCTTTTACAGCCATTAATGTTACACATCCTGAAGATAGGTTAACACAAATTAAAAGCTAAAATTGACACAGGAGTTAGTGATAACACATTACAGTACGCATCCTGAAAGACATAAACCTCAGCAAGTGGCACTTCGTGGTATAGCTGTGATGTAAAACATGTTCCATTTTTTAAAAAAATGTATTTATTCTAAGTTTGTATTTCTGGTTTTTGAGTTAATAATTGATAGATTTTCTGTGCAACTAAAGTTAATAATTAACTTGTAAGTATTTCTGTAGCCATGGTGAATTCTTCTAAAATAGTTTGGAGGCCTAGCTTCTTAATGAATGCATTTTTTTGTGTGTGTGCCACTGTTTGACTTTTGTTTATTTTTGCTTGTTTCGTGACCCAGCAAGATAATTTATGGGGCCTTAACATTTGTCAGAGATTTCTAGAACTTGTTTTCTATAAAGCTTAAGTAAAACACCTTAGAGAGGGAGACTTTTGGTATGGCATGTTTCATACTAAATGGAACAGATGGCTGCACAGACTAATGTTCCTGAGAAGAGGACAATATTCAGTGAACTAGGTTAGCTTAAAGTAAGGAGTTAGTGTTAGTCACAAGCCATAACTGTTGGGATAAAACACCAGAGATGCTATTTTAATATACTAGGTATATTGAAACACAGGTGTATGATAGTTTCATACTGGAACTATCTATAGCCCTCATCTAAAATTTTAAGTCACAAGTGACTCAAACCTAACAAAGTTTTGATACAGGAACTCTGGTGTGAGCATTGTTAAGAATGTTGTTTCGAATCGATACTAGGAGTGCGTTTTGGTTACTATTCAAAGGCAGTTTTGTTTCTTTTTAATTTATAAAAAGAGTAATTAATGGAATATTGGATTTACTGTGTATTTAAATATGTTCAAATTTCTGTTATAAGTAGATGGTTGGGTTTATTATACTTTTTGTTCATACATTATTTACATTTCCATTAAATCAAAATCTGCTTGTGTGCATACGTTAAAAATGAGAGTTTACTTTATTAGAATGAAAACAAATAAAACTATGATCTATCAAACCAAGGTCTGGTCTGGAATCTGACTTGCCCCATAACAACAATAGGGAAAACCATAACACAACCAAAAGAGATCATCTAACCATACCTAACTGATCACCAAGTCCATACTTTGGCAGAATCACACTGCTGTACTAATATGCAAACTCATTTTGGCTTTTCAAAGACTTCTACTGGTGGTTACCCATAATCCAGCAATGACAGGACGACCTGCATGTACAGATCTCAGAATCAACACAATTCACGAGATTCAAACCACACCCCCTGTAATGGAACAGACCACAACATGACACAATCAAATCAATCAACAATTTGCAAGAATATGACTTTGAAGTGAGACATGAAGTCAGGTATCAGAATGGTTTTCTGACACACTCAGCAGATTACCCAACAACACACAAAGACCAAGATCCTTTTCCTGATTTACAAAGTTGAAGATTTTCTCAAGACTGTTCTGTTGAACTTTGGCCAGAACCAAGTTGAACGGTTTCAATCAGCAGCTGCCAAATATGAGAAAATACAAGAATTGCAAAGACAATTATCCAGGGATGAATTGACAGTATTAAAGAAGGACCTGAGAACATTTGTTCATTTTGGCCGCACTGGCATGAACTTGATATTTCACAATCGGTTATTTTCAATGGCAAACAGTTCTTAATGCTAAATGCCCTTTGCCAAAACATCATGTCCAGGTTATACCAGGTACACGTGAGTATTGAAGACACAAGACAATCACATCATGTGTCTGTATACTGGCCAGGCCTGAATGTTAGGCAGCAGGATGTATCAACCCCAGCAGTGAAGGAAACCTCTACATCCACACCACGTTCCGTCCATTCCTTGAATGAAAGATGGCATGGTGATACAATGGTTAGTGCTGCTATCACATAGTGCCAGGGACTTGGGTTCAATTCCACCCTGGGTGACTGTCTGTGTGGAATTTGCACATTCTCCTTATGTCTGTCTAGGTTTCTGCCATATGCTGCAATTATCTTTCACCAAATATGTGCAGATTAGGTTGATTGGTCATGCTATGTTGCCCCATAGTATCCAGGGATATGCAGGCTAGGCGGGTGAGCCACAGTAAAAATGGGGTTACACTGGTGGGTGTGTGTCTGGATAGGATGCTGTTTGGAGGGTCAGTGCCCTTGATAGGCCAAATGGCCTCTTCCCAGATTATAGGGATTCTACATTAGCAATAAACCTCTTCACAGTGTGTAGGGAAGATTACATTTGAGTGATTGATCACTTCTCCAAGTTTTCCGCTGTTGGGCGACACAATGAATGTGACCTTTACTGACACAATATCCATTATTTACAGTTTATTCAGTATTCTGGAAAAGATAGTAAATCAAAACAGATCACAAATCACCTGCAAACAATTTCAAATTGTATATTAAGTTGGGAAGAACCCATTATCACATCTTTACCCCACTATCAATACTCAAACAGTCTAGCAAATGTTGGTATATACAATCAAATCAATGATCAACAAGTAAGAGCAACAAATCAAGATTTTTGTATTGCATTGCTGCATTTTTGTGCGAAACCATAACTTATGTTCAAATGTCCAGTGCAATACACTTTCCGCAGCAAACAATTTTCTCACTATTCCAAGATGAAGACTTTCTTCCTCAAAGAAAGAGATACACGATGAGTAAGCAAGATGTGAACCGCCAACCTGCACACTGGGTAGAATGGGAAATAGCAAGCTAATGCAAGTACTTGGATTCTAAAAGTTCTAAAATTTCTAAAATCTGAAATCAGCCTAGACCATACAATGTAACTACTGATCATGGTGCAACATTACAAAGGCACAGGAGTCAGCTTTCACCATTGTAAGGTAGAATAATCATGCACATAGAGAATGAGAAAGGATACTCTGGTGATGATGATTGCGCAGTGATGTTGAGTAATAGCAACCAGCAACAAGTTAATGAAGTTGTCAAACAATTGCAATAGAGAACAATACCCTCTCCAGGTGGGTAATTGATCACCAGATCAAGATGAGTGGTGAAACTTCCAAATGTATTACATTGAAATTTGAACATTTTACCTTGTAAACTCTGTTTCATTTGATTAATTATCAAATTGATAACACAAACCCATGTTTAACAATGTATATCTGATTGGGATAAGTTTTCAGTCTTGCAAAAATGGAGATGCTGCATTACATGTCATAGTTAGTATGTCTGTATACCTTTAAGAGTATATCAATGTATCATAGCATCCTGAGGATATAAAAAGCACCAATTCCATCTTTATTTGGATACTTGAAGCTTAGTGTGGTAATAAAAGTATACTGCTCTTTATAATGCATAGCTTAATGTAAGCCCAGACACTGATATGCTATGAATATAGCATTTGTATACCTGAACAGACTTTATAAATATCTGTTGGACTCTTCAGTGTTGACCTGGGCTTTTTTTTATATGTTAGAAAAGTGAATTGCCACATCAGGTAAAATAACCCAATGGAAGCAAAACTCTTGACATCTGTCTCAAAGAAAGATGAATTATTTTTCTTAAAATGTTTAACTCTCTCAGACCTGCTTCTCAATAGATTTGAGCCAGCTTCCTGTATGAGAGTTAGTTAGCTCGAAATCAGCTACTTTTTCCATTTATTCCATGAGTGTAAATCTTGTGTGAAATTTTGCTTTTTAATGTCTCTGTTATGAGAAAACCATGCCTTAGCAATGACACTTTGTAAAATAATTAAACCTTGTACTAAAACTGTGTGCCTTTCACAAATGGGCGGCACGGTGGCACAGTGGTTAGCACTGCTGCCTCACAGCGCCAGAGACCCGGGTTCAATTCCCGACTCAGGCGACTGACTGTGTGGAGTTTGCTCGTTCTCCCCGTGTCTGCGTGGGTTTGCTCGTTCTCCCCGTGTCTGCGTGGGTTTCCTCCGGGTGCTCCGGTTTCCTCCCACAATCCAAAAATGTGCGGGTCAGGTGAATTGGCCATGCTAAATTACCCGTAGTGTTAGGTTAAAGGGGTAAATGTAGGGGTATGGGTGGGTTGCGCTTCGGCGGGTCGGTGTGGACTTGTTGGGCCGAAGGGCCTGTTTCCACACTGTAAGTAATCTAATCTAAATATTTATATAATTTTAACCTCTGTGATATAGAGCTGAAGTGAACCTTAGTTGTATATCTGCCTCTAGCTGCACAAAGCTGTTCTAATCTTGTTATAACTTGAAGGGCTGATGAAAGGCTTTTGCCTGAAGCGTTGATTCTCCTGCTCCTCAGAAGCTGCCTGACCTGCTGTGCTTTTCCAGCATCACACTCTCAACTCTGATCTCCAGCATCTGCAGTCCTCATTTCCCCCATAACTTGAATAAACATTGATGTGATGTCTGAATGCCTTAAATCTTTTTAAAAATGCAATAAAATTATCTGCTAACACCAGATGTCAAGATTAGAGTGGTGCTGGAAAACTACAGCAGGTCAGGCAGCATCGAGGAGCAGGAAAATCGACGTTTCAGGCAGGAGCCCTTCATCAGGAGTAAGATGCTCAGGGTCAATCAATAACATGCCCTGGCAATTGATCAATTGGCTCTCATGCTTTAAAGCATTAAAGCGATTAACTGTTTAGGGTTTAGTGGTTGAAACCATTACAGTGGAAAGGAAACAAGTCTAACTAGAGGAACTATCCATGATCTGCAAAGTCCAAGATTGAACAGGATCCAGAAATAGAGACGACAAAAGTAAGCTGTCTTCTCTCCCATCCTTATTTCTGGGAGTTGGAATGTGGAATTCTATTGGATTAGTTGTGCGAAAAGGAATGTTATCACTGCACCTCAAGCCCTCTTGCAAAGTTTAAGAAGTCTATGGGATTAATCCTGTCCAGATTGTCACATAAATTAGGAGCAGGATTAGACTATTTGGGTGCTCGAGCCTGCTCTCTCATTTGATACTATCATGGCTGACCTGGTGTTGGCTTCTAATTTCCTAAGGAAAGGAATTATCACTTGTTGGGACATGTTCATTACTGCATAGTTCACTGCAACTTCCTCATGCTTAATAAATCTTTCCAGTTTGCTATAAATTGAACCTTTTCAAAACCTTCCATTATTTTAAGTTGTATAGCAAGCTCCATACTGCAAAATGAATACTTCAGTCATGTTACCAGCTCTTCAGCAAGATCACATTAAACATGAAGGAAATCAATATTCAAGAAAATGGAATTGAGAATAAAAAGGGACAATTATGTTGGATAGTTGTTCAAAAATGGCAACAATTTGCCTCCCTCCATTTGATAGGACTTTGAAAAAAGCCTTGAAACAAAACATACATACAACAAAGTGACTTGGTGAACATAATCGTCAAGAAATGATGAGGCAATCAGACAAAACAATGATATCCAAAATTTAAATTATTTGTCTCGGCCACTGAATTCCTATGCACAAACTGTAGAACCGTTAATAATACTTACCAGTTAACAAGCTGTTGTTTCATTATGCTTGGGCATGCACCCACATTACTTAGAAAGGATAATCTCAGAAAAAATTATATTAGAGTGAAACTCGATCACCAATCTGATGCTTCTGATAAACCAAGATCTTCCCCATCAAAACAATTATCTATTTACAATCCCACAATATAGGATTGCTGCAAAATGCAAGAAGGTATAATCAAAACCAAGTGGTATTTGCAGCAATCATTGTCACAAATGTGCTTTTTGCACTATAAGCATCAAGTGTTTAGGAACAAGGGCAGTGTTCAGGGACAAGGTTAACAATGGGCAGGATTGATCACCTACACACATGGGAACATACTCATTGGAGACAGCAACAGAGTAAGTGCACTTCAGAAGTTATGGAACCAACATATCTAAGTGTTGATTTAACTTGAAAAGAGTAAGGTACTGATGCTTATGTGTTATCAATAATTCAACAGTCTGTTGGAAGAATATTGATGCTTCCTAGGTTGCGATCCTTGACTATTCTGTCCACCCAGACTGGTTCAGGTCAGGCCTCAGAGTTTAATGTGTATCAGGAGAGGTGTGAATTCACTTACCTAAAGTCACTTGAACTTTTACTGATAACAAGGTATGGAATCATTCCAGAAACTCTGCCAAGTTTTTCAAACACATCAATATCTTTTGTAGCACAAGTGGCACAAACTCATAATTGTCCTCCACATCTGTGTGCAGCTCATTCTTGCTTGTAATTTATGGACTTCTGGATGCATGTTATTTCTTTTATTGGTAATTGCTCCACAATAGTCAACTGTTTTCAGGGTGTGATCACTGATCACCCTGAAATATTTTTCATTGTAATCCTCTGTCAACAGCCAGATGTTATATTACACATCTTTTATATTGTACACAATTACTGCTGTCTGTTCCAAACACATTAGTCTACGTTTACCCATCATTGTCGATATTTTTATTGAGAAAAAAGATTTTAAATATTTTACAAAATTACGTCACTACAAACCAGTATAACAACCTCATAACATAACAGCAATAACAATAAACAAACTACTGCTCTACCCCACAGACCTCTGAGGAGAAAAAGAAAAAAAAACTACAAAAAATACAATTCAATAAAGAAAACTAAGTTAAACCAATTTAAACCAAGGTAAATTAAATTACATTCAGTTAAGTTATCGCACTCAGCGAAATCCCACCAAAGCTCCCCACCACCTGGAGCATCAGTGTGCAAACTAGTATTTGTTGGGAATTTTTCCAGCCCCCAGCCCCCAGACTGCCAGACATAGCCCTCGTGACTACACAAAGGCCCCGACCAATATAGCCAACAAGTCTGCATCTAAATAATTCAGAAAGGGCTGCCATGTTCTATAAAAGCGTTCAGTTTTCTGGTGCACCATACTCATAAGGAAGTCTGGGGCATGTGCTCCATACCTAATCTGCACCACCCCAAGGGTCCCGGGGGGGTTCTCCGACACCCAGCTCATTAGAACATTCTTCCTTGCACAGAACGAAAGAATATTAAACAGTCTCAGCCCACGCACGTCCAAAGAAGGGAGATTTGGCAAACCCAAGAGGAGGAACACCGGATCCACCTTAATCTCAGTTTCCAAGACCCCTTCCAAAATACTCGCTATTGCACCCCAGTACCTACGAAGCTTGTGGCATGACCACAAGCAATGAGTAAGAGTGCCAACATCTGTTTTACATTTGAGGCACACTGGGGACTCTCCTGTCTTAAATTTTACAAGCCTCTCCGGTGCCAAATGAACCCTGTGGAGTATTTTCAATTGCATAAAGTGTGTCCTATTACTAATCAAAATCTTCCTTACGTTCTCCCAAATGTCCTCCCATGTCTCTGACAAGATTTCCACTCCCAATTCTTGAGTCCAGATTCCACACAGCCGCTCAATGTCTTTCAAAACATTACCTCTTAACAAGTGATAGAGGGTGCTGACCAAGAGAGCGCCATAGACCGAAGCACTCTCCTCTCCATATCCGACTTATAGGGACTAACCATCAATGTAGTCTTTTTCTGTATAAAGTCCCTAACCTGAAAATTACGAGAAAGGTCCCTCTGAGATAGCTCATATTTATGACTCAGCTGCTCAAAAGACATCAAGACCTTCCTATCAAATAAATCTCCCAAACAAGAGACTCCTCTAGACTCCCAGAGCTTAAAGCCAGAGTCCATCAACCATGGCCGAAATCCTAACATTCCTACTATGGGAGTGAAAGGGAAAGTTTTTGTAAGTTGCCCTCACCTTGTTGCATCATTCTTCATGCTTTGACCATGTTAAGGACAATCGGATTTCTGCAATGGTCCATAACAGTCCTCATCTTGTCCATAAACAACAAATTGATGAGGGGGCATTTTGCCTGGGAGGCTTCAATGTCCAACCAGATTGACTACTGGTCCCAGCAAGCCCAGTCAGCCACATAGGATAGTAAGGAGCTCAATGGATATTTCTTAAAATCTGGGAAATTCAAACCTGCCAAGCCCTGTGGAAGCTGCAACTTGGCAAGCTTAATAAGAGGCCGCCTATGATGCAAGATGAAAGAGTCAAGATTAGAGTGGTGCTGGAATCAGGAATGAAGGGCTCCTGCCTGAAATGTCGATTTTCCTGCTCCTTTGATGTTCTCTGACCTGCTGTGCTTTCTCAGCACCAATCTAATCTTGACTCTAATCTCCAACATCTGCACTCCCCACTTTCACCTGCCAGGTGAAAGATCCAAGCCAACTGTTAAACCTCCATAGTGCTTGCCTAGGCAGCATCAAAGGGAGCATTCGCATGGGATATAATAAATGAGGAAGACCATTCATTTTGACCAGAGTTATTCGGAAGATCCTCCCAACGCTGAACGTCCTGTCTAATCTTCTCTTGCAACTGCGCAAAGTTAGCTTTATATAATTGATTGAAGGCCGGGGTGATAAAAATGCCTAAATACAAGAAACCTCCCTGTGACCACCTGAAAGGGAAATGGGTTCCATCCCCAAGATCAGAGATTCTAGTAAGGCACTCCCAACTTGCATGGCCTCCAACTTCATACACTTAATTTCATGCCCTGAAAACAAGCCAAATAAATTAATCACTTCTATTAAACAGGGCGTAGATGTCACCAGATCAGTTAAAGAAAAACATCATCTGCGTAAAGAGTGATCTTATGCCTACCTGGTCCTACCTCTGGGGCAATTATGTTGGGGTCCCTCTGGATGGCCTCTGCCAAAGTCTCAATCACCAATGTAAATAATAGCAGTGAGCGAGGGCACCCTTGTCGACTGCCTCTGTCGATACTAAAATTGTCCGACCTTATACCATTAGTAAGAACCGCTGCTTTCGGACCACTATATAATACTGCCACCCACCTGGCAAAAGCACCTCCAAGACCAAACCAGTACATAAAAGAGATACAGCCACTCCACCCAGTCAAATGCTTTTTCTGCATCCTGGGAGATTACCAAGCCCAGAATCGACCCTTGCTGGCACATCTGGACCATGTTTAATACTCTTCTAATATTATTAGTAGACCTACGACTCTTAATAAAACCTGTCTGGTCCTCCTTTACAATGAAGGGCAAACCCTCTCCAACCTCAACGCCAGCATTTTCAACAGAATTTTAAAATCTACATTTATTAATGATATGGACCTGTACGAAGTGCAATCCTCTGGAGTTTTCCCTTTCTTAAGAATAAGAGAAATATTTGTTTCTCTCAGAGAGGATGGGGGGCAGTCCTGACTGTACGAGTAGTTGTACATATCCAACAGTGGCCCGGCCAGCGTGTCTATAAACTCCTTGTAAAACTCACTTTGAAATCCATCTGGGCTGGGTGCTTTACCACTCTGGAGCTACCTCACTGCATCCTGTATTTCTTGGATTGTCAGGGAGGCATTCAGAAAAGACACCTGCTCTGAAGTTACACCTGGAAGGTCCAGGGTCTTAAAAAAGGACTCCACCTTCGCCAATCTGTCCTCAGAGCCCTCCGATTATTACAGCTCAAAGTAGAACTTCCTCAATGCTGCATTAATCTTTTTGGCATCGCAAGTAAGTGTACCAGCACTCTCTCTAATGGATGTGATAGATTGGGAAGCCTTCTTCTGCCTGGCCAATTATGCTAGATATATACCTGATTTATCACCATACTCTGTTGCCCAGAAGAGATTTCCCTCTTTGCTGTCTGGGTGAGCACAGCATTCAAAATAGCCCTGAGGGCTATACTTCGCTGCAATTTGGCTACAGGTGGTCTGTCAAAGTACGCTAACTCAGCTGCCTTCAGACGAGCCTCGAGCAAACGCTGCTGCTCTCCCTTCAGCCGCTTCCGGGTCGCCAAGGTAAGAAATATTCAAATCCCATGCATAGGCCTGGGCAGTCTCCCAGAGCACTGACGGATAACTGGCCATACCCAAATTAATGTCCCAAATGATTTTAAATTCTGGCAAAAAACACTCTATAAACTTGCTATCCTTCAAGAGGACAGGATCCATGAGCCAGTGCCGCGAGCCTGTCCCTTGACGTCCACTTACACTGCGTATGATCAGAATTGGCTATGTTCCTAATTCTGCAAGACAGCACCGAATTCAAAAAGGTTGATGGGGCAAAATTGTCAATCCTAGTATAGCATTTTGTGTGGGTTAGAGAAAAAGGTGAAAAACCTATCTTCGGGGTGAAGACATCTCCACACATCCACCAACCCCAGCTCCCTGTTCGGGTTCACCAACTGCCTGGATTGCGGGAACATACCCATAAGACCCCAAGGCATCCTGTCCACTTCGGGGTCAATAAGTCAATTAAAGTCTCCCCCTATAATTGTATGACATGCCCCAAGGGCCATCAGCCTGGAAAGTGCATCCATTGAAAATTTGAGAGGATGTACTGGAGGCAATATGCATTCAAAATCCCATACTGCTCTCCGTGTATTAAAGCTTTAAGAATCATAAACTGCCCACATTCATCCTTCATTATATTTAAGTTGAAATGCGAAATTCTTCTGGATGAGTATTGCAACTCTTCTTCTTTTCGAACTAAAGGATGAGAAAAACACCCACTCGAACACTCCCTGCTGTAAGTTCAAGTGCTCATTATCAGTTAAATGTGTTTCTTTCAGTAAGGCTACATCAACACTCTCTTTTCAAAGGGTTGAAAGTATCCTTTTTCTCTTAATTGGTGAATGACTCCCCTTAACATTCCAGGTGGACCATTTAAATGAATGGTTAGCCATAGCCATCCAAGACAGTCCGTGACCCCTTGGGAGAAAGAACCCCACTCATAGCGCCCCAATTGTAAACAGCAAACAGCTCGTATAAATTTAAAAATGCACCTACCAAATCAAAACTTCTAACAACTACTTCTACAACAGACCAACATATAACACAAATGAAAGGAGACTTTCCCCCTTGCCCACAGGGGGTGTTCATGCTACCCACTAACCCCCCATGGCTCCTTCCAGCTGAAGCCATGCCTCAGTCCCAGACAACACAAAGTTACACATATTTTATAACAAGAAAGTTAAAGTGGGCGCTCAACCCTTCCCATCCATATTTCAACCCTAGGCACTCCTGGTAGAAAAGAAATACAAAACACCCCCTCTCGCTTCCCTCAACCACCTTCCCCCATCCCACATCGAGCATGAAAAACAAAAAGGAAATAATGAGAAAAAAGACCAAAGGATAACGGAGGGGAAAGAGAGGAGAGAAGAGAGAGAAAAAGAAAAAAAAACAACAATTCGGACCCATATATATATTAAAAGTAAACCCGACAACCAGGTAAACCAGGTAAATTACAAAGGAAGACAAAGTAAACATTACTGTCCATATTATTTGAGCCAGCCAGTCTGTTTTAAAGTATCCAGGAAGCCCTTTGCCTTTTCCATGTGAGTCAAAATTAAACACGGACCCTCTGTGGCTAAAACATAATATTGCCGGATATCTTACAGAATATTGGATATTCAAATCCCTTAGCTGCCTTCTTAACCTCATCAAAGGCCTTCCTCTT
This sequence comes from Chiloscyllium plagiosum, assembly GCF_037043375.1. NCBI lineage: Eukaryota > Metazoa > Chordata > Chondrichthyes > Orectolobiformes > Hemiscylliidae > Chiloscyllium > Chiloscyllium plagiosum. The sequence continues at coordinate 59,751,111 of NW_028270148.1, forward strand.
GCAAATCACAACCATAGAAAAGTCTTGGAAAATCATAATTCATGATCCTTTGTATATCAGTGCTCAAGAGGTTTCCAGCACCATTTGCTCATCTCTGTAATGCTGGAGTTGCACTAGGACTGGGCGGGGGTGCATGTCCGAACCGGGCCTGCACACAGCAACCCAGTGGGCCCGCTCGACCCGCATCCAGCCTGTCCCAAATTCCAAATGCAAAAACTGTGGAAGCCATTGCTCCAAGACACTGACAAGCTGGCCTTCTTCCTACCGTTCCAGAAGCCCCACCAGACGGATGTCCTTTGGATGGCCCATACCTGCCATTCCAGGGCCTGGACCTGACCGTGGTTTCAGAGGCTGCAGTCCGTTGCTCCACCTCCACAACACGTTGCCCGGGATGCTGGATCTCCTGGTCATGCTTCTGCAGCATGGCTGAGATCGGTTCCAGCCTGGCCCAGGTCTCCTCCATCACTAAATCGATCTTCTTTTGGAGTTGCACAAACTCCAAGACCAGGTTCTGCTTCACAAGTATGCCCCCGGAGCATTCGCAGAGGGGTGCCCTGCCAGTTATGATGCTCGAGGTCCTTTCCCTTTCATCATATTTTTAACTATTTTAAAATAACACAGAACAATTCTGGAGGTAAAACCAACAGTTTCTACCACAATGGGTAATAAAGGGAGGGTGAGTACACCACTTTGGCTGGGTTCTGGTGCAGAGCTCAATAGAGCTGACCTGTTGGGTCGCCATTATCTTGAATCCCCCCACATTTACCCATATTAAAATTCAACATGTCCCAATCTACATATCAAGTAATTGGTTGTAGACTCTTTGAATAGAATCAACCACCTGTCGACTAAAATACAACCTGTTCCATATCATTCACAAATACTGATGGGTATAGATCCCAGAGCAGTTCCATGCGGAACATTCACTGCTTTCTTTCAACTGGTGTGAAGAATTTATCATTTATCACTATATGCTGCCTTCTCTTGTTAAGTCAATTCTCAATGCTTCCAGATAGTTCATAATTTATTGCATAAGATGTAACCTTCTCTATTAATCACTCCTGAAATAATCTAAATAAATTATATCCACAGAGATACCTTCATTCGTTAGCTAAGTTATTTGCTCAGAAGGATTTTGTAAGGAATGACTGACAACTTGTAAAAGTATACTATACACTCTCTATTGTCATCATTGGCAATCACTCACGAATGAGTATGATTGTTCATCTAGGAAATTCAGTATCATTGGTTAAAGGTTCTGTGGGTCTTAGTGGTTGCTGAATGCAATCCTAGACCTGTGTCTCCAACCAAACACTTGGCAGCTGTTTCCAGGTAGTTGTTCTTGTGTTTGTTTGTGTCAAAAGTGTGGTGCTGGAAAAGCACAGCGGGTCAGGCAGCATCAGGAATGAGGCCTATCTTGGGTTTGTTGCTCTGGATCCTTTTCTGTACTTCCTGTTGTTGACTGGTATTCTCAAAGAATTGTGTGCTTTAAATAGGGGTTTCCTCCAGGTTGGTTTCTTCTGAAAATGGGTCTCCTGTACACTGATATTCATATTGGATTTCTTTAGGAAAGCCTCCAGAGAGTCTTCTTTTGTCATCCTCTCATTTGAGTGCCTTCTGTGAGCTGGGCAAAGAACATTTGTTTTGGCAATCAGAACTCTTGCATACTAAGCATGTGACCAGCCTAGCGGAATTGGTTTCTGATTACCATCGTCTCAATCCTTGTGTTGTTGGCTGCTTCAGGGATACTGATGTTACTATGCCAGTCCCCCTAGCTGATGCAGAGAATCCATCTCAAATAACATTGATGGTACATCTCGAGGGTCTTGAGATGGTGTCTGTACATAGTCCAAGTTTCAGAGTCATATAGCAGAGTCATCTCAGCACAGATGTCAGATATGTTGAAGACTGTCACCATGGGGCTTGCATTTTGGATGCATTATTGAACCTCCACATTGATGTCAGCTTCCCAGGTAAAGAAAATGTCTCATGTTTAGGAGGAATTCTCCATTGACATTAATGGAGGGATTGATTTAGAATGGGTTGGTAAAGGGTTGAGTCTTCTGGATGTTGAGACTGGGACTGAATCTTCAGTATACTGCGGCAAATGTAGGTTCTCTTTGAGAGTGTGGTGATGACATCATTTGCATACTTAAGTTCCATAAGTGATGTCAGTATTGTTTTCTTCTTGGATTTCAAATGATTGAGGCTGAAAGGTTTTCAGTCCATACTGTATCCAATGTCCACATCACTGGGAAGACAAGCTGAAGGATGGTAGTGATGAAGATGGATTAAAAAGGTGGGGGTGATAACATATCCCTGATTGACTCCTGTCTCAACCTCATAGGATTCTATCATATTACCATCAATGAGGACCATTGCTAAAATCTTGTTGTGGAGGAGATGGAGGATGTGGATGACTTTCACTGGACAACTGGCCTTTGACAGTTGTGATTGACTGAGTCAAAGGTCTTGGTCAGGTTGATAAAGGCCATGTAGGATGGTTGATGCTGTTCCTGGCATGTCTCTTGAAATTGCTGAGCAGTGAAAATCATGTCAATAGTTCCAGAGTTTGGTCGGAAGCCACAACTGGCTTTCAGGATGGATTTTTTTCAAAAATTGGGAGAAGGCGCCTTGTCAGGATTTGGTTGATGATTTTCCTGATGATGGAGAAGGGGGAAATTCCTCAGTAATTCCCATAGTCCCCTTTATCTCCTTGCTTGAAGACAGTGGTGATTGCAGCATCTCTGAGATCGGCAGGGACGTCCTCTTTGTGCCAGATTTTCAGGAACATGGATAGAGGTAGCACGTTAGCTCTGCTCCTCTAAGTTGGAAAATCTCTGCTGCAATTCTACCTAGTCCTATGACGTTTCCATTCTTCATCTATCTAATGGTGGCTTCACGTTCTGCCATAATTTGGTGGCACGGTGGCTCAGTAGTTAGCACTGCTGCCTCACAGAACCAGGGACCCGTGTTCAATTCCTGCCTTGGGTGACTGTCTGTGTGGAGTTTGCACATTCTCCCTGTATCTTCGTGGGTTTCCTTCCACAATCCAAAGATGCGCAAGTCAGGTGAATTAGCCATGCTAAATTGACCATACTGTGAGGTGCATTAGCCAGGGGTAAATATAGGGTAAGGGAATGGGTCTGGGTGGGTTATTCTTTGGAGAGTTGGTGGGGACTTGTTGGGTTGAAGGGCCTATTTCCATACTGCAAGGAATCTAATCTAATCTAGGTGGGAGCCCAAAATCATTTTTGATGGGGGTTGGGTGATTTCCTTGGTCCACATGTTCTTGTTAATGATTGTATCATGGTTTAGGAGTTCTTTGAAGTGTTCTTTCCATTGAGGCTGATGTTTTCGCTGTACCTTAAAAGGGTTTAATCCTTACTCTGTAGCAGTTTGAAGCCAATGTCTGGGCCTTGGTCACACTGAGGAATTCCAGGATGTTGTGCTTTTCAGCAAGAAATTGCAGTTCTCTAGCATTCTTACTGCACCACTGGTTCTTGATTTCCTTTAATCTTCTTTATAACTCCACCTTTGCTATTGGACAAGTTGTCTCTGACTTGCTGCTGATGTTGTTTTTCCAGCATGGAGAGCTTTCCCCTGCTTGTCGATGAGGTTTTTAATGATGTGGTCATTTTCTCAAACCAGTCTTGGTGTTTCCTGGTCTTGTAGCCAATGTTTTCTGCACAGCATATGATGACGGCTGTCTTCGGCTCTTCCCAGATTTTCTGCACTCCATTAGAATGACCTCTTTGAAGAATTTAGTGAAGATATTGTTGGAAGTTCACTAATCTGCTTGGCTCATGAATCAATCCAGTGTTGAGTTTTTTTCTGAACTGTTTCTTCATCTTTTGCTGCATCTGGACACATTTGATGGGCTTTGAGGAGTGAATGAGCCAGTGGGCTATCCTGCAGTCATCTCTACTGGCTCATCACTTTGGTAGTGAGGACATCCTTTCTGTCTCAGGATTGAACGATGACAGAGTCAATCATTTGCCAGTGCTTTGATCATGGATACCTCCAAGAAGTCTTGAAATTGTCTTTTTTGTGGAACAATATGTTGGTTGCTGCCTGGTCATGAAGAAAGCTACTGAAACACTCTCTTTTCCTATCCCCAGACTGAAATGACTGAGTCAACCTCCACTTTCTGTGTGTCAGTTCAAAGCTACGGATTTTGAATCTCATAATTCTGTCCCGGTCACTCCCGCCAATCATCACAGGATTTGTGTCGTTTGTGTAAGAGTGGAGGGCATGGGGGTGGCGGGGAGGAGGTAGTATTGAATTTCCTCCAGGTAAATGTGTGAGAAACGTTTTAATATGGAATGCTGTTCCACATCAGCAGACACATGGTCCTCGACAGAAGATAGATCCAGCTCCAGGGCCAAGGACTGGGGAATCTCTTAACTTTTGTAGCCTTCATCCACTGTCACAATCATGGTTCTCACATGAATATCTTCTGCCTGGATTGCTATTAAAGACTTACTTTGAATTTTGCTTTGTCTGTTTCATTGCCTCTGACCTTACCATCATGGCTCCTGATGACATCACACTTAGTAGCAACTCAAATCTCTCCATCACAGAAAGGTGGCAATCCACAGAAAGGACAATGCCCATAATACTAAAACTGAATAGATGTTCAGTTATAGAACTCAGTAGAATGATTTTACACATGTTCCCATTATGAATGCAAGGTTAACTGTTCTCCAATGTCCATATTTATGCCCAACTCTTATTATCAATAATGGGACTGCATTTGCTCCTCACCAATCTTACAAACACATCAATTAGTGGTAGGTGTGGAAGTAATCTGTCCAACCCCTCACGCTTCTTCCACTGTTCAAAAACATGAAGGCTAATCAGTCTGTGTTTCAAATTCCACATCTCCGTGTACCCCCATTAATCCTTGATTTCCCTGTTCAACAAGAATCTATCTACCCAGGCCTTAAAAATATTCAATGACCAGACCTCCACTGCCTTTTGAGGAAGACAGTGCCAACGTTACACAACCATCAAAGAGGAAATAATTCTTATCTCTGTCCTGTTTTAACAGAGTGGCCCCTAATTCTGGATTGACCAAAAGAGGAAATATCTTTTCCATGTTCATCTTGTCAAGAACATTAAGGAACTCTGATTTGGAGATGCTGGTGTTGGACTGGGTTTATAAAGTTAAAAATTACACAACACCAGGTTATAGTGCAACAGGTTTAATTAGAAGCACTAGCATCAGGTGGACCACCTGATGAAGGAGCAGCGCTCTGAAAGCTAGTGCTTCCAATTAAACCTGTTGGACCATAACCTGGTGTTGTGTGATTTTAAACTTTATTCAGGAGCTAATGCACTTCAATCAATTCACCCTTCACACTTCCAAACTCCAGACTAAACAAGTCCAGCTTGCCCAACTCATAAGGCAACCCATTCATTCTGAGGCACCAGTCCAGTAAACCTCTTCTGAATTGCCTCCATTGCTTTTACATCCTTTCTTAAATAAGGAGACCAAAACCACATGAACCACCAAAACCACATAAAGTATTTGAGTTGCAATCTCTCTACAATGCCCTGAACAACTGAAGTATAAGATCTTTGCTGATAAGCTTGATTTCTCTCGTAATAAAGGAGAGAATTGTTAGCCTTCTTGATTATGTGTTTTAACTACATACTAACATTTTGTGACTCAGGCAAAGAACAACTAAATCCCTTTGCATTTCAGAATTCTGCAGTCATTCTCAGTTTAAGTAATACTCTCTGTTTGTATTCTTCCTACCATAGTGAACAATCTCATTATCTCACATAATGCTCGATTTTTGCCTCCTCTGCACCTTAGAGTCATACAGCTGTACAGCACGGACCCTTCAGTCCAACTCATCCATGTTGACCAAATATTCTAAATTAATCTACCCCATTGCCAGCATTTGGTCCATATCCTTGTAAACCTTCCCTATTCATGTACCCAACCAGATACCTTTTAAAAGTTGTGATTGTACTAACCTGCACCACTTTCTCTGACAGCTCAATCCACACATGTACCACCATCTGCATGAAAATGTTGTCCCTTTTAAATCTTTACCCTCTCACCTTAAACTTATAACCCCAAGTTTTGGACTCCCCTACCCTGGGGAAAAGACCTTGGCTATTCACCCTATCCATGCCCCTCACCATTTTGTAAACTTCTTCTTGACAGTGTATTTTCCTACCTCTCTTGGTGTCACCTGTAAACTTAGTTACTATGCCCTCACTCCCCTCACCTCAGTCATTGATATAAATTACTAACAGCTGTCACCTCAAAACAGACTCCTGCAATACCTTGCTCATCACATCCTGCCAAGCAGATAAGACCCATTTTGTATATTCTCCCCTTCATCCATATAGTTTTCTTCCTGTACATCTGCCTGTGAGTGAGAGAGCGAGAGAGCGTGAGAGTGAGAGAGTGAGAGAGTGAGAAAGAGTGAGAGTGAGTGAGTGTGTGACTGGTGTAAATGGGAGCATTCATAAAGGGATTAAAGTTTTGATTAGTAATGCTATTTGTTGATAATTTAAAACAATGTACCTGTCACAAAAATCTGATTACTTGTAATAAGTAGGAATTCTTGCTAAGTTCAGACACCTGGTCCATGATTTCTATCCCTCAAGGTCTAAAAATCAGGTAAATTAGGGAATTCTGTTTACTCATTTTAAAATCTTTGACTTTCATGACAAATCTGGAAATAGTGGGGCTTGATTTCCAGCACACTATCCCAGAAAGTCACAACATTAGTAGCAAACTAGTTATTGTCAGAAATTGAGAGCATTTGGGAGAGGATTAAACAAACATTGAATATGCCATAAATGGAGGAGGAGTAAGTGAGGACTGCAGATGCTGGAGATCAGAGTCGAGAGTGTGGTGCTGGAAAAGCACGACAGGTCAGACAGCATCCGAGGAACAGGAGAATCGACATTTTGAGCATAACCCGTAACGTCAATTCTCCTGCTCCTCAGATGCTGCCTTTTCTGCTGTGCTTTTCCAGCAGCACACTCTCCACTCTGATCTCCAGCATCTGCAGTCCTCACATTCTCCTCCTCCATTTACGATTCTGATGCATCATCAGAGAAACTGAATTAAAGTTTTGTGCCTGCCTTTACAATAGAATCCACAAACAACTTGAGAAACATAATGCAACCCAAAGAATAATAATGTTGAAGAACCTAAGTTAATTAACATCAGCAGAGACCACAGGATATTCAAGAAACATACGTAGCCTAAGGCCAACAGATTCTTAGAACTGAAGGCCTATATCCTGGAGTTCTAAAGAAGTAGCTGCAGAGGTGACAGGTTCTCCAAGCTATAGAACAACCACAATGAATGGAAGTTAGCAAACATAACACCACTATTCAAGAAAGAGGGAGGGGAAAAGAAGATAGGATTGACAAATAACCTAGGGTAAAAGCTTATTTCTATTATTAATGTTTTAACGATGCATTTAGAAAACCATAATATTGTCATGCACAGAACCAGATTGTCCTATTCTGGAGTTCAAATTACACTTTATATTTTTAAACTTGACACAAAGGCTAGAAAAGATGGTTGCCTGGTGTTCACTTGCTTTCATCTGTGGACTAGAACTTCTGTCTCAAGATGGAATAAAATGACTTTCTAGATTGATGTGAATCAGTTCTCCTCCCTGATACCAATCCAAAGTCATTGCCAGGTTAAAAAACCAAAAGCACTGACTATCTCAAACCTTCAGAGGTGTTTACCTACAACATAGAATATGACATCAACATGAACATCCCTCCCAATCTGTAAAGAACTTGGGGAAAGTCACAGGGTTGTTTTGTTTTATCTCGCTGTACCAACTTGTCAATGTCCATTTGAAGATCCATACACTGTGCTCCTCACAATTTATGATTCTTCTAAGTTTAATATCACCGACAAACTTGGAAATTGTCCACTGCACAGTTACATCCAGATCATTAATATATATCAGGAAAAGCAAGGATCCCAATACTGACCGCTGGAGATTCCCCAATAAAAGATTTCCACCAACTTTAAAAATATTCACTGAAATTATTCTCTTTTCTATCATTCATAGAACCCCTACAATGTGAAGCAGACCATTTGGTCTATTGAATCACACCAACCCTCCAAAGAGGATCCAACCTCCTTATCCTACCCTTGCATATCCTATGACTAATCCACCGAGCCTGGACATCTCTGGGCAATTCAGCATGGTCAATCCACCTAACCTGCACATCTTTGAACTGTGAGAGGAAGCTGTGGGCAGAACGGTGGTTAGCACTGCTGCCTCACAGCACCAGAGACCCGGGTTCAATTCCCGCCTCAGGCGACTGACTGTGTGGAGTTTGCATGTTCTCCCCGTGTCTGCGTGGGTTTCCTCCGGGTGCTCCGGTTTCCTCCCACAGTCCAAAGATGTGCAGGTCAGGTGAATTGGCCATGCTAAATTGCCCATAGTGTTAGGTAAGGGGTATATGTAGGGGTATGGGTGGGTTGCGCTTCGGCGGGGCGGTGTGGACTTGTTGGGCCGAAGGGCCTGTTTCCACACTGTAAGTAATCTAATCTATGTAGACATGGGGATTCTCAAGATCCATACAGACAGTCACCTGAGACTGAAATTGAACCCAGGACCCTACCACTGTGAGGCAGCAGTGCTAACCCCTGAGCCACCATATCGGCCAACTCGTATTCACATTGCTACCATCTTTTGTATGTGATGAGCTAGAGATGGAAATGTGTTGCTGGAGAAGCGCAGCAGGTCAGGCAGCATCTAGGGAACAGGAGAATCGACGTTTCGGGCATTAGCCCTTCTTCAGGAATGCCCGAAACGTCGATTCTCCTGTTCCCTAGATGCTGCCTGACCTGCTGCGCTTCTCCAGCAACACATTTCCATCTCTGATCTCCAGCATCTGCAGACCTCATTTTCTCTTCTGTGATGAGCTAGAACTTTTCTCACAAGTTTATTGTATGGCACTATATCAAACACCTGGAAATCCATGCATACCACATCATTTATTTTCTGCTACCTCTTCAAAAAACTCCACCAAATTATTTAAATATGATATCCCTGTTAGAAATTCATGCTGACTCCTTTTAAATCAGCCCACTTTTATCCATGTGACTACTATTTCTATTGCAAATAATTGTTTCTAGGAGTTTCATCACATTATGAATGCCAAAAAATTTTCATAATTTAACGAACACCAAAATTTGTATGCAAGTAAATAACAAAGGAAGGCAAATTAAATGTTGGCCTTCATTAGAAGACCTTGATGCAAGGATACAAGAAAACAAAATTCTTCCCATGATTGTCGAGGATTTTGGTTTTAGAATACTGAGCTCATTTTTGTTTTCCAATTGCTAAGAAATGATACACTCACATTGAGCAAATGCAACAAAGGCCTGGTCTGAGCGGTTAGTCCATAATTAGAGGTGGAGCAAATTGGGCCTATACTGAAGGATTCTGAAGGAGCTTGATTGGATAGATACTTAATTATTGTTTCTCCTAGTTGGAAATTTACGGGATGGGGTACAAATTCAGGATTAGGGCTCTAGCAATTTGGACTGAGATGAGGAGAAACTTTCCTAACTCTCAGACTGTGGATGCATTATGGCTGAATATATTCAAGGCTGACATGGACAGATTTTTGAGCTCTCAGTGATATGGGAGTAAGTGGGGAAACCAGTTTGAAGCAGAAAATCAGCCACATTGATATTGAAAAGCAGAACAAGCTCAAGGGGGATGGTGGTCTACTTTCCTTTTATGTTTATATATTCTTATAAATTATAAACAGAAGACTTAGAATGCTGCAGTATGCTTGGATGATGGAAACAATTAAATTGGGTTTTAATTGATGTCATAAAAGCCTAATATTTTCGCATTTAATGATCAGTTGCCATTTAAAAGCTTGGCAGTTCTCCAGTTTTGACAGTGTCATGGGGAGGAATTGGTTACCTCAGTACAGCAGGAGGCCCAAAGTGCAACCTTGCTGCTGTGGGGTCAGTGAGTGGGGTCACCTGACTATGCAGGGGACCACACAGCAAAGGAGACAAGGAGGTTTCTTATAAAGAGTGCAGTCTTCTCCCGTGGACAGCCTATGTCTCCAGCAGCTCTCTTTGTTTGGAATGGGCTGCTCAAGTAGAAGGAAACCATGCCTCTCTCACCCAGTCCCCTCACTGTGCGTAAGACAAATCTGCCCGACTTAACCTGGAATGCAGCCCACATGCCATCACCAACACCAGCCACTGGTTTGATACCAAAAGCAGCAGATTATGCCTTCAAGCGACCACAAGGGCTTGTATGTCCAATTGCTCTACAGTTGATAAAACAACAAAATATAGTGAGCTGTTAGATTAGATTACTTACAGTGTGGAAACAGGCCCTTTGGCCCAACAAGTCCACACCGACCTGCCGAAGTGCAACACACCCAGACCCATTCCCCTACATTTACCCCTGCACCTAACACTACCGGCAATTTAGCATGGCCAATTCACCTACCTGCACATTCTTGGACTGTGGGAGGAAACCGGAGCACCCGGAGAAAACCCACGCAGACACGGGGAGAATGTGCAAACTCCACACAGTCAGTCACCTGAGGCAGGAATTGAACCCGGGTCTCTGGCGCTGTGAGGCAGCAGTGCTAACCACTATGCCACCGTGCCGCCCACTTGTGCAGGTTAGAGCAGGTGAAAACCAGAGTCAAATCATGGAATTGATATTTTAAAACACGTTGAATGAAATTTGTTACATAGAAGCTAGTGTTATCTGTGTGTTGATCTGGTAGCATTAAATATACTATAGGCCTTAAATGGCTTTTGTGATGGGAAGGTCATCCTCAAACTTCTTGTATTTAATCAGACGTATTCAAAAAAGCAGCCCAATCTCCATCTTGCACCTTCAAAATAAATTAAATGAACTTCCCATCACTACCAACCTCACCACGATGGTCTGCTAGCCATCATTCAGGGGAGAATGCAATTCTGTTCATTGATCCAAGGCCAATTTTTTTGTATATTCAGAAGAACACTGACCAGAAATCTAAGCCCTGGGGGACTCCATTGCCTGTACCTGCCCAGCAACAAATATCCATGAAACCGTCTGTGAAAGACCATGCTATTATATGTTCTTTGTCAAACTCCTTCTCCATGCTGACACACTTCCATTATAGAATATGCCAACATTTTCTCAATAAACATCATGCAACAGCTTATGTAAATCCACTGAATGAAGGTTTAGTAAGCATTGTATTTCATTTAGCAACGATTATCTTGTCTTGTGGAATTGGTTTACTGATGGATAAAGAGATGAAACAAACTACTTTGTTCTATTGCATGCATGGCTGCAGCCATCTGACTCTGATATTAAAATCTGCAGACCCTATTTGCAATACACTTACATGTGTCAATACTGAATATTATTTGTTGCTCATCTGCTTAATGCATCTCCATAAATCGCTTTGAATTTGATTTTTCTCCTTGCCGCATTGAACCTTCCCACCAGACTTCTACTCTTAATGAGCTGAAACTATCTGTAGCTGCTAATCGGACTCATTCCTAGACATCCATCATTGATATTTTATTTTGAGCAAGACAGATATCCTTTTCATTCCCTTAGGTACAGTCCACTATGTATAAAAATGGTGAAACAAATTAATTGGCTCACATTTGGTTAAGTTATCTATTACCAGAATAGATGCAGTAATATGAATTTCAACAGGTTGCACTTTATATCAAAGCCATGTACAATTCTGGGATCATCCTAGAGGAAAATGATAACTGCAATTTCTTCATTAAAAGGATTGAATCCATCTTCTTCAAGCTACTTTTACTGCTTCCCTAGTTTTGTAGTCACTATTCCAGTTTAACGACTAACCTCCACGTTACCATTGCAACAACCTCTGGTTCACAGTACCCTGGTTAACAATAACTCACATCATTCCCCCTCCCCCAATTCTGGCTCACCATCCCTTCCCCAACTCCCAATCACTCCCCAAGTACATCGTGTTCACGAGACCCATCTCCTGCTCTCTTGATTTTATTACTGCAAACCTCCAGGCCACCCAACCTTCATTCGTGGCCGCATTTTACATATTGTGGTTGATCATTCTCTCTCCTCAGGTAGTGTCCTTCATTTCTTTTAAAACTAGCATTGGCCCCACCATCGATACAAAATTCACCCTGCATTCTCATTAACTACAAAATTTATATTCAGCCTTGCTTCCTTCACTTAGATTGTTGAGTGTATTTTTCACATTCTAGATCAATCCCAAACTTACTGTCTTAATCCTTTCAGTCATGGTTCTGACTCTGCAAGCAGTCCCACTTCACTGTGACAATAGCATCTTCCATCTTCAATCGATTAATAGCCTTTCACATATTTGCTCACCAGGGTGGAGGTAAGGGCAAGGACTGGAGGTTGAAGTCCACATTTTATTCTATGCTTTCCAGCGGCAATTATTTAGCTGAAGGGTTTCTGGATCACTAGATACCTCACAAAAGATCTTCTTGCCTTCTGCAAGCCTATTTTCACATCATCGTTTCCTAATTCATATCAAAGTCAGAATTCCACACAAGAATATCCCAGTAAGTGTAAATATTGCATTGCCATAGGCCAGTAGAAGGCTAATGATGTGTAAACCTGAAATTCCCAATTCTCTGCCAATAATGTTCTCTTTAATGTACATTGACTTCCAGTAATAGAGTGAATCAAATCTAGGATTTAAAACCTTGTTGCTAAAATTGCCTCAACGATCTCACCAATCTTTATCATGTACCCATTTTAGACCCATCATTCCCTACCTGTGCTTCTACTCTAGCCATGCCTAGGTTCTGGTCTTGCATTTACTTGCCACAGAGAAACTGTGAAATTAACATATCAAGGAATATAAAACAACATTCTAAAATATTCTGCAGGCATGCAAATCAAAAAAAGGAAATTCGGGCTAAGAATAAGGCAATTAAGACAAATCAGGGCATAACTTATATACTCAGTGATAAGGTCCTGGGGAGTGTTGCTGAACTAAGAGACCTTAGAGTGGAGGTTAATTGTTCCTTGAAAGTGGAGTTGCAGGTAGACTGGGGTAGTGAAGAAAGCTTTAGATACACTTGCCTTTATTGGTCAGTGCATTGAGTATAGGAGTTGGGAGGTCATGTTGCGGCTGTACAGGACATTGGTTAGGCAAACAAACCAAAAAGAATGAAACCCTTAGGTCAGAGAAAGTACTTCCCTGCATAGTTAGCTGAGGCACTATTATACATATTTAATGATTCTTTAGGAAAAGATGTAATGTGAGGGAACTGATATCATATTACATAAAAAGAAAGCTAGACCATTTCCAGAGAGCTATATATTAGAACATCAGCAACAGGAATGGAATGGTATTCCGATAAAATAGAAACACATTTTGTGAGCAAAAAATATTGGCTCAGATATTCCAATGTCCAGATAGTCATTGGAGCAGGACAATGAAGTTCCATTTTGTAGAATCTCAAAGGCAGCAAACTCCATGGGAATGGCCCAAGAATTTCAAGATTCTGATAAGCAATCCCTGTGTTAGTAGAAGACCTAGTCTAGCTCCTGAGTAACTATTAAACTGACTTTCAAATTCACCGCTCAGTCCCTCCTAACTATACCTCCCCAAATCCTTTACAAGTCCACAGACCCTGACAACCATCCAGCCTAACCAGAACCCCTTGACTCAACATGATTTTAACTCAGGACTCAACACATCCTGCTGTCATCCAAAGCCATCCAACTCATTCCTACTCCCCTCCCTGGATCTGACAATCCCTGCCTGCACTGGACCTGGCACCCCCTACTCCAATAATCAGATCTGACAGGTCCATCTCCCCACTGGATCTAACAATTATTCCCTTCACTTGAGCTGCTTTTCTCCCTCCCCACCAGACTGACACTCACCTAGGCCACTGGCCAGATCTGGAATACAAATCCCTGTCTCCTGCTTCCAGACCTGACACTCCCCTGCCTGACCCTGACATATCCTCAATACTCTATCACTGGTCCTATCCACCTGGCATCCTACTTACTTGATGGCATCCTACATATCTGGCACCTTGGCTCTCTACCACCTGACACTCTAACCCCAACAGCTAACTACACTTTATTTACTTAATTGCCCTTTCACGAAGCATCTAAATCTTACCAGCTGTGCAGTTGGACGTTTACATCATAGGAAAAAACATCTCCTGCTGTGGAGAAAGGGCATTGTTTAACTTTCCCCAATTAACTTGCACAATGAGAGAATTGTTGGAGTTCAGGTATGCTCTGCATTTTTTTGATGGAGCTAGAACAAGAATTACTAGCAAAAATGTGAAACGACTCCTAAGAGATAAAAAGAAGGAGCAGAGTGGCAATCTGACCATGACAGCCAAAGACAGCAAATATTCAGCCCAATAATGCAGAATTAACATAGAATTCAAAAGAACAAGTCTTGCATGACCAACTGGACTGAATTATTTGAAAATGTGACCAAGAGTGTAAAAAGCATAACACAATGAATGTCTTTTATCTAGAGCTCCATAAGGCCTCTGATAATGGACAATGTAATATTCTAAATCAGGTCAGATTATGTTGATTCAGAAGATAATTAGCAGAATGGATAGTTAGCTGGCTTCAAGACAGAAAAACAGAGCTGGGATAAAATCCAACTATCAATATGACAGAAGGCAAAAGATTAATATCTATCGTGTAAAGGGAATAGATTCTTCACTCTGACTATGCTGCTGAATATGTGTGGAGGGAGCCATGTCATTGTGATGTTAGACCACATATAACTGGAGCTTGGGTCTGTAAAACTCCAAGAAGAAAGTGAGGACTGCAGATTCTGGAGATTAGAGTCAAAAAGTGGTGCTGGAAAAGTACAGCAGGTCAGGCAACATCCAAGGAGCAGGAGAGTCCACAGTTCGTATATAAGGTCTTCATCAGAAAAGTGAGGGGGCGGTGGTAAGAGGGCTGAGATATAAATGTGAGTGGGTGGGGCTGGGGCAAGGTAGCTAGGAATGCAATTGGTGGATGAAGGTGGGGAGGGTGATGGTGACAGGTCAGAGTAGAGAGTGGAGTGGATAGGTGGGAAGGAAGATGGGCAGGTAGGACAGTTCAAGAGGGCATGCCAAGTTGGATTATGATATCCTCTCTTACCATGCTTTTTATCCAATTATGTTCAATAAAGTCTGTTGTTGTTCCCTTGCAAAAGTGTAAATCTCATTTTACAAAAGGGTAGCAACATCCACCAGACCCACAGAACTTAACCCAAGGGGGGGAAGAGAAGAGCAGTTACAGTAAACCACATGGCTTGCTGAGTGATCCAAACCCAAGCTGGGAAAATTGCTCTAATAATCCTCAAAACCACTCTCCTGCCTTTTCCCCATAAACATTGATTCTGTAACTGTTTAAAAATCTCAACCTCGAATATGCTTAATGACCCAGACATATTCTGAGATGATGCCCTCTTGTCTTAGGGTGTCCCATATGAGGAAACAACCTTTTCACATCTACACTGTCCAGTCATAGAGTCATAGAGATGTACAGCATGGAAACAGACCCTTCGGTCCAACCTGTCCATGCTGAACAGGTATCCCAACCCAAGCTAGTCCCACCTGCCAGCACCTGGTCCATATCTCTCCAAACCCTTCCTATTCATATACCCATCCAAATGCCTCTTAAATGTTGCAATTGTACCAGCCTCCACCACATCCTCTGGCAGCTCATTCCATATACGTTCCACCCTCTGTGTGAAAAAGTTGCCCCTTAAGTCTCTTTTATATCTTTCCGCACTCATCCTAAACCTATGCCCTCTAGTTCTAGATTCCCCAACCACAGGGAAAAAACTTTGCCTATTTACCCTATCCATGACCCTCATAATTTTGTAAACCTCTATAAGGTCACCCCTCAGCCTCCGACGCTCCAGAGAAAACAGTCCCAGAGGTAAAAACAATGACTGCAGATGCTGGAAACCAGATTCTGGATTAGTGGTGCTGGAAGAGCACAGCAGTTCAGGCAGCATCCAAGGAGCTTCGAAATCGACATTTCGGGCAAAAGCCCTTCATCAGGAATAAAGGCAGAGAGAAGAAAATAGAAAAACGCATGCACCTTTCACAATACACAGACTCCCACAAGTGTTGGTCACAGATTCTGGATCGGTGGTGCTGGAAGAGCACAGCAATTCAGGCAGCATCCGACAAGCAGCAAAATCGACGTTTCGGGCAAAAGCCCTTCATCAGAAATAAAGGCAGAGAACCTGAAGCGTGGAAAGATAAGCTAGAGGAGGGTGGGGGTGGGGAGAAAGTAGCATAGAGTACAATAGGTGAGTGTGGGAGGAGATGAAGGTGATAGGTCAGGGAGGAGAGGGTGGAGTGGATAGGTGAAAAAGGAGCTAGGCAGGTTGGACAAGTCCGGACAGGTCAAGGGGACAGTGCGGGCTGGAAGTTTGAAACTAGGATGAGGTGGGGGAAGGGGAAATGAGGAAGCTGTTGAAGTCCACATTGATGCCCTGGAGTTGAAGTGTTCCGAGGCGGAAGATGAGGCGTTCTTCCTCCAGGTGTCTGGTGGTGAGGGAGCGGCGGTGAAGGAGGCCCAGGACCTCCATGTCCTAGGCAGAGTGGGAGGGGGAGTTGAAATGTTGGGCCACGGGGCGGTGTGGTTGATTGGTGCGGGTGTCTCGGAGATGTTCCCTAAAGCGCTCTGCTAGGAGGCGTCCAGTCTCCCCAATGTAGAGGAGACATCATCGGGAGCAACGGATAAAATAAATGATATTAGTGGATGTGCAAGTAAAACTTTGATGGATGTGGAAGGCTCCTTTAGGGCCTTGGATAGAGGTGAGGGAGGAGGTATAGGTGCAGGTTTTACAGTTCCTGCGGTGGCAGGGGAAAGTGCCAGGATGGAGGGTGGGTTGTAGTGGGGCGTGGACCTGACCAAGTAGTCACGAAGGGAATGGTCTTTGCAGGAGGTGGAAAGGGGTGGGGAGGGAAATATATTCCTGGTGGTGGGGTCTGTTTGGAGGTGGTGGAAATGTCGGCGGATGATTTGGTTTATGCGAAGGTTGGTAGGGTGGAAGGTGAGCACCAGGGGCGTTCTGTCCTTGTTACGGTTGGAGGGATGGGGTCTGAGGGCGGAGGTGCGGGATGTGGACGAGATGCGTTGGAGGGCATCTTTAACCACGTGGGAAGGGAAATTGCGGTCTCTAGAGAAGGAGGCCATCTGGTGTGTTCTGTAGTGGAACTGGTCCTCCTGGGAGCAGATACGACGGAGGCAGAGGAATTGGGAATATGGGATGGCATTTTTGCAAGAGGTAGGGTGGGAAGAGGTGTAATCCAGGTAGCTGTGGGAGTCGGTGGGTTTGTAAAAATGTCAGTGTCAAGTCGGTCGTCATTAATGGAGATGGAGAGGTCCAGGAAGGGGAGGGAGGTGTCAGAGATGGTCCAGGTAAATTTAAGGTCAGGGTGGAATGTGTTGGTGAAGTTGATGAATTGCTCAACCTCCTCGCGGGAGCACGAGGTGGCGTCAATATAGTCATCAATGTAGCGGAGGAAGGGGTGGGGAGTGGTGCTGGTTTAATTGCGGAAGATCAACTGCTCTACGTAGCCAACAAAGAGACTGCAAAACAGTCCCAGCCTGTTCAGCCTCTCCCTGTAGCTCAGATCCTCCAACCCTGGCAACATCCTTGTAAATCTTTTCTGAACCCTTTCAAGATTCACAACATCTTTCCAATAGGAAGGAGACCAGAATTGCACGCAATATTCCAACAGTGGCTGAACCAATGTCCTGTTCTGCCGCAACATGACTGCCCAACTCCTGTACTCAATACTCTGACCAATAAAGGAAAGCATACCAAACACCTTCTTCATTATCTTATCTACCTGCGACTCCACTTTCAAGGAGTTGTGAACCTGCACTCCAAGGTCTCTTTGTTCGGCAACACTCCCTAGGATCTTACCATTAAGTGTATAAGTCCTGCTAAGATTTGCTTTCCCAAAATGCAGCACCTCGCATTTATCTGAATTAAACTCCATCTACCACTTCTCAGCCCATTGACCCATCTGATCAAGATCCTGTTGTAATCGGAGGTAACCCTCTTCGCTGTCCACTAAACCTCCAATTTTGGTGTCATCTGTAAACTTACTAACTGTATCTCTTATGCTCGCATCCAAATCATTTATATAAATGACAAAAAGTAGAGGACCAAGCACCAATCCTTGTGGCACTCCACTGGTCACAGACCTCCAGTCTGAAAAATAACCCTCCACCACCATCCTCTGTCTTCTACCTTTGAGCCTGTTCTGTATCCAAATGGCTAGCTCGCCCTGTATTCCGTGAGATCTAACCTTGCTAATCAGTCTCCCATGCGGAACCTTGTGGAACGCCTTACTGAAGTCCATATAGATCACATCTACCATTCTGTCCTCATCAATCCTCTTTGTTACTCCCTCAAAAAACTCTATCAAGTTTGTGAGACGTGATCTTCCACACACAAAGCCATGTTGACTATCCCTAATCAGTCCTTGCCTTTCCAAATACATGTACATCCTGTCCCTCAGGAATCTCTCCAACAACTTGTCCACCACTGACGTCAGGCTCACTGGTCTATAGTTCCCTGGCTTGTCCTTACCACCCTTCTTAAACAGTGGCACCACGTTTGCCAACCTCCAGTCTTCCGGCACCTCACCTGTGACTATTGATGATACAAATATCTCAGCAATCACTTCTCTAGCTTCCCACAGAGTTATAGGGTACTCCTAGATTTATCCACCTTTACCCATTTCAAGACATCCAGCACTTCCTCCTCTGTAACATGATCATTCTGCAAGATGTCACCATTGATTTCCCTACAGTCTACATCTTCCATATCCTTTTCCACAGTAAATACTGATGCAAAATACTCATTTTGTATCTCCCCCATTTTCTGCCTTCAAAGAATGTTTAATGTTTCAATAATATCATCTTATATTCTTCCATATTCTAATGAGTACTTGCCCAAATTACTCAATCTCTCCACACAAGTTAGTTCCTCTGAGAATGTGTGCAGGGTATAAGCAGGCAGGGAAAGAGTTAAGTTCTGAGTTTTGAGAAACAAGAGGTTCAGCTGAGCATGACTCAGATCAGATAAGAACTTACAGTTAAAAATGGGGAAAGAGAGTGGCTTGGACTGCTGCAGGGGCTTTCACTTATTATAAGCATAATTTCAGTGAGAGGATACACAAAAAATGAGAAATGCTAAAATTAAGGTTGTACTAATACTTGGGTTGAAAAAGGAAAGTTTCGGTGTAGATTGTGCCATGCTGAGAGGGTTTGATGTTTAAAAATTTTGATTTATTCAAATACTAGTTTGGAAAATTCTTTTAAGTAACTGTTTTGCCTTGTTTGAATCAGGATCTCAATTCTATGTGTTTTGTGGGCTATGTAATGGGGCAGATTTTGTTTTTGCTTTAAAATTGTACAGCATTATGTCCTTTTTAAAATTATCAAACTTGTAACCTTAAAACAAATTGAGTCCGTTGAGCCCCTGATTCGTTTGAAATTCTACAATGCCTGCTTAAAAAACACAGTTGGGTCAGTGGTCATGTTTTAGTCAAATGAGAGCATTGTATTATAATATCTTTGCCGCTGCTGTGTTTTTCGTGCAGAGCGTTCATAAAAAGAAGAGTACATTTGGAGTTTGATTTTTTATTAAGATTTCAGAGAATATTAGAACTTAAGTTTGAACTTTTTAAATTCTGTTAATTAACATTAAGACTTCATTGGTGCCCTTCATATTGCAAATTCAAATCTCTACCAAAGTTGCCACAGTAACTTTCACTGTTTTATTTGGGAAGTTTCATTTGGAGAACATATTTTAAAATATACAGCATTTGTTTCGCATGAATATTTGAGATTTAAATCTGAACTGAAACTGCCTCTTCAATTGCTAAAGCACAGGAAACATTTTGTTGTTTTCTTGCTGTTCCAGATTTTTGAAATACTTTTCCTGACAGCTTTCACATTAACCAAGTATCAATTTGTTAAATTTTTGAATAACCTGAATGGAGGCACCCAAGGGTTTGATTTTAGGACTATTGATTGTTGTTTATACTTGACTGAAATGTTTCGGCAGTATAATCTAGATGTTTGTGGATTGTATAAAACTT